>NW_026894698.1:0-91689 GCF_032452875.1 Bos javanicus | reverse complement strand
AATTTCACTGGGGGCTGTCCCCCACCACCATCTCGCTCTCTCTGTCAAGAGTTAACTTACAGCTCCAATTCATAAAGTTCCTTGTCATTCTTCCTTTAACTTCCAGCTGAGTCTCCATCTGGAGCGCGGAACCCACCACGCTTACTAATTATGCCTGGGCTGCTAAGACCCACTCGAGAAGGTGTCTAGGGTGAGGCACCTTTCGCCATTCGAGAGGGCGCCTGCGGCCTACGTAAGTGGTGCAAACTTCTTGTCTTGAAGTTTGATTGGTCTTCCGCGTAAACCAAGCTACTCAGTCTCTTTTCTCCACCGAATTTTCCTACTGAGCTCTCCTCATACTATTATTCTTGACATCTCTGATTAGCATATAAATAGTCGCCTAGGCCATCTCTCCTTCGAATACCCTGGATCAGTTGGGGCTGGTCCCCGGCAGGTGGCGACCGAACAGGGACCTCAGGAGGCAATACTCAAAGAGCTGAGCAGACACGAACCACGCAATCAGCAGGCAATAAGCATGGAGCTCAGCAGTGACGAATCATGCTGCTCAACTGGCAATAATCAAGCACGTGACCAGGCAGGAATCACGCAGCTCAGCTGGCAATTGTCAAGCAGATGAGCCGACAGGAATCACGCAGCTCAGCTGGCAATTGTCATGCAGATGAGCCGGCAGGAATCACGCAGCTCAGCAGGCCCTGATCACGTGACTCTGCAGGCACTGATCACGTGGCTGATCAAGTCCAGATCACGTGACTGAGCATGCACTGATCACGTGGCTATCATGCACTGATGACGTGACTGCGCATGCACTGATGACGTGGCTGATCGGGCACTGATCACATGGCTCATCATGCACTGATCACGTGTTTATCAGGCAATGATCAGTGACTGACAGGCGCTGATCATGGGACTGTGCACGCACTGATCACGTGGCTATCATGCACTGATCACGTGACTGCGCATGCACTGATGACGTGGCTGTTCGGGCACTGATCACGTGTTTATCAGGCAGTGATCAGTGACTGACAGGCGCTGATCAGGGGACTGTGCACGCACTGATCAGGTGGCTGATCAGGAACTGACCACCTGACCGCGCATGCAGTGATCACGTGGCTGGTCGTTCACTGATCACGTGTTTATCATAGGGTGATCACGTGACTGAGAGGCGCTGATCACGTGACTGTGCCGTCAGTGATCACGTGGCTGAGCAGGCACTGATATCGTGACTGAGCATGCACTGATCATGTGCCGGGAGCCGGGGAGGCATTCCACTCTGGACAAAGGTCATGAGGAAGGAGGCTCGGCATACGCAAATGCGGGATCGAGCCTCAGGAGTCCACCCGGATATTCTCGAGCATCTCCCCCCAAAAAAACCGGAGTCTGCCTACTGTATTGCTTTGTGCTCTCACCTCTGATTTCACTGGGGGCTGTCCCCCACCACCATCTCGCTCTCTCTGTCAAAGAGTTAACTTAGAGCTCCAATTCATAAAGTTCCTTGTCATTCTTCCCTTTAACTTCCAGCTGAGTCTCCATCTGGAGCGCGGAACCCACCACGCTTACTAATTATGCCTGGGCTGCTAAGACCCACTCGAGAAGGTGTCTAGGGTGAGGCACCTTTCGCTATTCGAGAGGGCGCCTGCGGCCTACGTAAGTGGTGCAAACTTCTTGTCTTGAAGTTTGATTGGTCTTCCGCGTAAACCAAGCTACTCAGTCTCTTTTCTCCACCGAATTTTCCTACTGAGCTCTCCTCATACTATTATTCTTGACATCTCTGATTAGCATATAAATAGTCGCCTAGGCCATCTCTCCTTCGAATACCCTGGATCAGTTGGGGCTGGTCCCCGGCAGGTGGCGACCGAACAGGGACCTCAGGAGGCAATACTCAAAGAGCTGAGCAGACACGAACCACGCAATCAGCAGGCAATAAGCATGGAGCTCAGCAGTGACGAATCATGCTGCTCAACTGGCAATAATCAAGCACGTGACCAGGCAGGAATCACGCAGCTCAGCTGGCAATTGTCAAGCAGATGAGCCGACAGGAATCACGCAGCTCAGCTGGCAATTGTCATGCAGATGAGCCGGCAGGAATCACGCAGCTCAGCAGGCCCTGATCACGTGACTCTGCAGGCACTGATCACGTGGCTGATCAAGTCCAGATCACGTGACTGAGCATGCACTGATCACGTGGCTATCATGCACTGATGACGTGACTGCGCATGCACTGATGACGTGGCTGATCGGGCACTGATCACATGGCTCATCATGCACTGATCACGTGTTTATCAGGCAATGATCAGTGACTGACAGGCGCTGATCATGGGACTGTGCACGCACTGATCACGTGGCTATCATGCACTGATCACGTGACTGCGCATGCACTGATGACGTGGCTGTTCGGGCACTGATCACGTGTTTATCAGGCAGTGATCAGTGACTGACAGGCGCTGATCAGGGGACTGTGCACGCACTGATCAGGTGGCTGATCAGGAACTGACCACCTGACCGCGCATGCAGTGATCACGTGGCTGGTCGTTCACTGATCACGTGTTTATCATAGGGTGATCACGTGACTGAGAGGCGCTGATCACGTGACTGTGCCGTCAGTGATCACGTGGCTGAGCAGGCACTGATATCGTGACTGAGCATGCACTGATCATGTGCCGGGAGCCGGGGAGGCCTTCCACTCTGGACAAAGGTCATGAGGAAGGAGGCTCGGCATACGCAAATGCGGGATCGAGCCTCAGGAGTCCACCCGGATATTCTCGAGCATCTCCCCCCCAAAAAAACCGGAGTCTGCCTACTGTATTGCTTTGTGCTCTCACCTCTGATTTCACTGGGGGCTGTCCCCCACCACCATCTCGCTCTCTCTGTCAAAGAGTTAACTTAGAGCTCCAATTCATAAAGTTCCTTGTCATTCTTCCCTTTAACTTCCAGCTGAGTCTCCATCTGGAGCGCGGAACCCACCACGCTTACTAATTATGCCTGGGCTGCTAAGACCCACTCGAGAAGGTGTCTAGGGTGAGGCACCTTTCGCTATTCGAGAGGGCGCCTGCGGCCTACGTAAGTGGTGCAAACTTCTTGTCTTGAAGTTTGATTGGTCTTCCGCGTAAACCAAGCTACTCAGTCTCTTTTCTCCACCGAATTTTCCTACTGAGCTCTCCTCATACTATTATTCTTGACATCTCTGATTAGCATATAAATAGTCGCCTAGGCCATCTCTCCTTCGAATACCCTGGATCAGTTGGGGCTGGTCCCCGGCAGGTGGCGACCGAACAGGGACCTCAGGAGGCAATACTCAAAGAGCTGAGCAGACACGAACCACGCAACCAGCAGGCAATAAGCATGGAGCTCAGCAGTGACGAATCATGCTGCTCAACTGGCAATAATCAAGCACGTGACCAGGCAGGAATCACGCAGCTCAGCTGGCAATTGTCAAGCAGATGAGCCGACAGGAATCACGCAGCTCAGCTGGCAATTGTCATGCAGATGAGCCGGCAGGAATCACGCAGCTCAGCAGGCCCTGATCACGTGACTCTGCAGGCACTGATCACGTGGCTGATCAAGTCCAGATCACGTGACTGAGCATGCACTGATCACGTGGCTATCATGCACTGATGACGTGACTGCGCATGCACTGATGACGTGGCTGATCGGGCACTGATCACATGGCTCATCATGCACTGATCACGTGTTTATCAGGCAATGATCAGTGACTGACAGGCGCTGATCATGGGACTGTGCACGCACTGATCACGTGGCTATCATGCACTGATCACGTGACTGCGCATGCACTGATGACGTGGCTGTTCGGGCACTGATCACGTGTTTATCAGGCAGTGATCAGTGACTGACAGGCGCTGATCAGGGGACTGTGCACGCACTGATCAGGTGGCTGATCAGGAACTGACCACCTGACCGCGCATGCAGTGATCACGTGGCTGGTCGTTCACTGATCACGTGTTTATCATAGGGTGATCACGTGACTGAGAGGCGCTGATCACGTGACTGTGCCGTCAGTGATCACGTGGCTGAGCAGGCACTGATATCGTGACTGAGCATGCACTGATCATGTGCCGGGAGCCGGGGAGGCCTTCCACTCTGGACAAAGGTCATGAGGAAGGAGGCTCGGCATACGCAAATGCGGGATCGAGCCTCAGGAGTCCACCCGGATATTCTCGAGCATCTCCCCCCAAAAAAAACCGGAGTCTGCCTACTGTATTGCTTTGTGCTCTCACCTCTGATTTCACTGGGGGCTGTCCCCCACCACCATCTCGCTCTCTCTGTCAAAGAGTTAACTTAGAGCTCCAATTCATAAAGTTCCTTGTCATTCTTCCCTTTAACTTCCAGCTGAGTCTCCATCTGGAGCGCGGAACCCACCACGCTTACTAATTATGCCTGGGCTGCTAAGACCCACTCGAGAAGGTGTCTAGGGTGAGGCACCTTTCGCTATTCGAGAGGGCGCCTGCGGCCTACGTAAGTGGTGCAAACTTCTTGTCTTGAAGTTTGATTGGTCTTCCGCGTAAACCAAGCTACTCAGTCTCTTTTCTCCACCGAATTTTCCTACTGAGCTCTCCTCATACTATTATTCTTGACATCTCTGTTTAGCATATAAATAGTCGCCTAGGCCATCTCTCCTTCGAATACCCTGGATCAGTTGGGGCTGGTCCCCGGCAGGTGGCGACCGAACAGGGACCTCAGGAGGCAATACTCAAAGAGCTGAGCAGACACGAACCACGCAACCAGCAGGCAATAAGCATGGAGCTCAGCAGTGACGAATCATGCTGCTCAACTGGCAATAATCAAGCACGTGACCAGGCAGGAATCACGCAGCTCAGCTGGCAATTGTCAAGCAGATGAGCCGACAGGAATCACGGAGCTCAGCTGGCAATTGTCATGCAGATGAGCCGGCAGGAATCACGCAGCTCAGCAGGCCCTGATCACGTGACTCTGCAGGCACTGATCACGTGGCTGATCAAGTCCAGGTCACGTGACTGAGCATGCACTGATCACGTGGCTATCATGCACTGATGACGTGACTGCGCATGCACTGATGACGTGGCTGATCGGGCACTGATCACATGGCTCATCATGCACTGATCACGTGTTTATCAGGCAATGATCAGTGACTGACAGGCGCTGATCATGGGACTGTGCACGCACTGATCACGTGGCTATCATGCACTGATCACGTGTTTATCGGGCAGTGATCAGTGACTGACAGGCGCTGATCAGGGGACTGTGCACGCACTGATCAGGTGGCTGATCAGGAACTGACCACCTGACCGCGCATGCAGTGATCACGTGGCTGGTCGTTCACTGATCACGTGTTTATCATAGGGTGATCACGTGACTGAGAGGCGCTGATCACGTGACTGTGCCGTCAGTGATCCCGTGGCTGAGCAGGCACTGATATCGTGACTGAGCATGCACTGATCATGTCCCGGGAGCCGGGGAGGCCTTCCACTCTGGACAAAGGTCATGAGGAAGGAGGCTCGGCATACGCAAATGCGGGATCGAGCCTCAGGAGTCCACCCGGATATTCTCGAGCATCTCCCCCCAAAAAAAACCGGAGTCTGCCTACTGTATTGCTTTGTGCTCTCACCTCTGATTTCACTGGGGGCTGTCCCCCACCACCATCTCGCTCTCTCTGTCAAAGAGTTAACTTAGAGCTCCAATTCATAAAGTTCCTTGTCATTCTTCCCTTTAACTTCCAGATGAGTCTCCATCTGGAGCGCGGAACCCACCACGCTTACTAATTATGCCTGGGCTGCTAAGACCCACTCGAGAAGGTGTCTAGGGTGAGGCACCTTTCGCTATTCGAGAGGGCGCCTGCGGCCTACGTAAGTGGTGCAAACTTCTTGTCTTGAAGTTTGATTGGTCTTCCGCGTAAACCAAGCTACTCAGTCTCTTTTCTCCACCGAATTTTCCTACTGAGCTCTCCTCATACTATTATTCTTGACATCTCTGATTAGCATATAAATAGTCGCCTAGGCCATCTCTCCTTCGAATACCCTGGATCAGTTGGGGCTGGTCCCCGGCAGGTGGCGACCGAACAGGGACCTCAGGAGGCAATACTCAAAGAGCTGAGCAGACACGAACCACGCAACCAGCAGGCAATAAGCATGGAGCTCAGCAGTGACGAATCATGCTGCTCAACTGGCAATAATCAAGCACGTGACCAGGCAGGAATCACGCAGCTCAGCTGGCAATTGTCAAGCAGATGAGCCGACAGGAATCACGCAGCTCAGCTGGCAATTGTCATGCAGATGAGCCGGCAGGAATCAGGCAGCTCAGCAGGCCCTGATCACGTGACTCTGCAGGCACTGATCACGTGGCTGATCAAGTCCAGATCACGTGACTGAGCATGCACTGATCACGTGGCTATCATGCACTGATGACGTGACTGCGCATGCACTGATGACGTGGCTGATCGGGCACTGATCACATGGCTCATCATGCACTGATCACGTGTTTATCAGGCAATGATCAGTGACTGACAGGCGCTGATCATGGGACTGTGCACGCACTGATCACGTGGCTATCATGCACTGATCACGTGACTGCGCATGCACTGATGACGTGGCTGTTCGGGCACTGATCACGTGTTTATCAGGCAGTGATCAGTGACTGACAGGCGCTGATCAGGGGACTGTGCACGCACTGATCAGGTGGCTGATCAGGAACTGACCACCTGACCGCGCATGCAGTGATCACGTGGCTGGTCGTTCACTGATCACGTGTTTATCATAGGGTGATCACGTGACTGAGAGGCGCTGATCACGTGACTGTGCCGTCAGTGATCACGTGGCTGAGCAGGCACTGATATCGTGACTGAGCATGCACTGATCATGTGCCGGGAGCCGGGGAGGCCTTCCACTCTGGACAAAGGTCATGAGGAAGGAGGCTCGGCATACGCAAATGCGGGATCGAGCCTCAGGAGTCCACCCGGATATTCTCGAGCATCTCCCCCCAAAAAAACCGGAGTCTGCCTACTGTATTGCTTTGTGCTCTCACCTCTGATTTCACTGGGGGCTGTCCCCCACCACCATCTCTCTCTTTCTGTCAAAGAGTTAACTTAGAGCTCCAATTCATAAAGTTCCTTGTCATTCTTCCCTTTAACTTCCAGATGAGTCTCCATCTGGAGCGCGGAACCCACCACGCTTACTATTATGCCTGGGCTGCTAAGACCCACTCGAGAAGGTGTCTAGGGTGAGGCACCTTTCGCTATTCGAGAGGGCGCCTGCGGCCTACGTAAGTGGTGCAAACTTCTTGTCTTGAAGTTTGATTGGTCTTCCGCGTAAACCAAGCTACTCAGTCTCTTTTCTCCACCGAATTTTCCTACTGAGCTCTCCTCATACTATTATTCTTGACATCTCTGATTAGCATATAAATAGTCGCCTAGGCCATCTCTCCTTCGAATACCCTGGATCAGTTGGGGCTGGTCCCCGGCAGGTGGCGACCGAACAGGGACCTCAGGAGGCAATACTCAAAGAGCTGAGCAGACACGAACCACGCAACCAGCAGGCAATAAGCATGGAGCTCAGCAGTGACGAATCATGCTGCTCAACTGGCAATAATCAAGCACGTGACCAGGCAGGAATCACGCAGCTCAGCTGGCAATTGTCAAGCAGATGAGCCGACAGGAATCACGCAGCTCAGCTGGCAATTGTCATGCAGATGAGCCGGCAGGAATCAGGCAGCTCAGCAGGCCCTGATCACGTGACTCTGCAGGCACTGATCACGTGGCTGATCAAGTCCAGATCACGTGACTGAGCATGCACTGATCACGTGGCTATCATGCACTGATGACGTGACTGCGCATGCACTGATGACGTGGCTGATCGGGCACTGATCACATGGCTCATCATGCACTGATCACGTGTTTATCAGGCAATGATCAGTGACTGACAGGCGCTGATCATGGGACTGTGCACGCACTGATCACGTGGCTATCATGCACTGATCACGTGACTGCGCATGCACTGATGACGTGGCTGTTCGGGCACTGATCACGTGTTTATCAGGCAGTGATCAGTGACTGACAGGCGCTGATCAGGGGACTGTGCACGCACTGATCAGGTGGCTGATCAGGAACTGACCACCTGACCGCGCATGCAGTGATCACGTGGCTGGTCGTTCACTGATCACGTGTTTATCATAGGGTGATCACGTGACTGAGAGGCGCTGATCACGTGACTGTGCCGTCAGTGATCACGTGGCTGAGCAGGCACTGATATCGTGACTGAGCATGCACTGATCATGTGCCGGGAGCCGGGGAGGCCTTCCACTCTGGACAAAGGTCATGAGGAAGGAGGCTCGGCATACGCAAATGCGGGATCGAGCCTCAGGAGTCCACCCGGATATTCTCGAGCATCTCCCCCCAAAAAAACCGGAGTGTGCCTACTGTATTGCTTTGTGCTCTCACCTCTGATTTCACTGGGGGCTGTCCTCCACCACCATCTCGCTCTTTCTGTCAAAGAGTTAACTTAGAGCTCCAATTCATAAAGTTCCTTGTCATTCTTCCCTTTAACTTCCAGATGAGTCTCCATCTGGAGCGCGGAACCCACCACGCTTACTATTATGCCTGGGCTGCTAAGACCCACTCGAGAAGGTGTCTAGGGTGAGGCACCTTTCGCTATTCGAGAGGGCGCCTGCGGCCTACGTAAGTGGTGCAAACTTCTTGTCTTGAAGTTTGATTGGTCTTCCGCGTAAACCAAGCTACTCAGTCTCTTTTCTCCACCGAATTTTCCTACTGAGCTCTCCTCATACTATTATTCTTGACATCTCTGATTAGCATATAAATAGTCGCCTAGGCCATCTCTCCTTCGAATACCCTGGATCAGTTGGGGCTGGTCCCGGCAGGTGGCGACCGAACAGGGACCTCAGGAGGCAATACTCAAAGAGCTGAGCAGACACGAACCACGCAACCAGCAGGCAATAAGCATGGAGCTCAGCAGTGACGAATCATGCTGCTCAACTGGCAATAATCAAGCACGTGACCAGGCAGGAATCACGCAGCTCAGCTGGCAATTGTCAAGCAGATGAGCCGACAGGAATCACGCAGCTCAGCTGGCAATTGTCATGCAGATGAGCCGGCAGGAATCACGCAGCTCAGCAGGCCCTGATCACGTGACTCTGCAGGCACTGATCACGTGGCTGATCAAGTCCAGATCACGTGACTGCGCATGCACTGATGACGTGGCTGATCGGGCACTGATCACATGGCCCATCATGCACTGATCACGTGTTTATCAGGCAGTGATCAGTGACTGACAGGCGCTGATCAGGGGACTGTGCAGCACTGATCAGGTGGCTGATCAGGAACTGACCACCTGACCGCGCATGCAGTGATCACGTGGCTGGTCGTTCACTGATCACGTGTTTATCATATGGTGATCACGTGACTGAGAGGCGCTGATCACGTGACTGTGCCGTCAGTGATCACGTGGCTGAGCAGGCACTGATATCGTGACTGAGCATGCACTGATCATGTGCCGGGAGCCGGGAGGCCTTCCACTCTGGACAAAGGTCATGAGGAAGGAGGCTCGGCATACGCAAATGCGGGATCGAGCCTCAGGAGTCCACCCGGATGTTCTCGAGCATCTCCCCCCAAAAAAACCGGAGTCTGCCTACTGTATTGCTTTGTGCTCTCACCTCTGATTTCACTGGGGCTGTCCCCCACCACCATCTCGCTCTCTCTGTCAAAGAGTTAACTTAGAGCTCCAATTCATAAAGTTCCTTGTCATTCTTCCCTTTAACTTCCAGCTGAGTCTCCATCTGGAGCGCGGAACCCACCACGCTTACTAATTATGCCTGGGCTGCTAAGACCCACTCGAGAAGGTGTCTAGGGTGAGGCACCTTTCGCTATTCGAGAGGGCGCCTGCGGCCTCGTAAGTGGTGCAAACTTCTTGTCTTGAAGTTTGATTGGTCTTCCGCGTAAACCAAGCTACTCAGTCTCTTTTCTCCACCGAATTTTCCTACTGAGCTCTCCTCATACTATTATTCTTGACATCTCTGATTAGCATATAAATAGTCGCCTAGGCCATCTCTCCTTCGAATACCCTGGATCAGTTGGGGCTGGTCCCCGGCAGGTGGCGACCGAACAGGGACCTCAGGAGGCAATACTCAAAGAGCTGAGCAGACACGAACCACGCAATCAGCAGGCAATAAGCATGGAGCTCAGCAGTGACGAATCATGCTGCTCAACTGGCAATAATCAAGCACGTGACCAGGCAGGAATCACGCAGCTCAGCTGGCAATTGTCAAGCAGATGAGCCGACAGGAATCACGCAGCTCAGCTGGCAATTGTCATGCAGATGAGCCGGCAGGAATCACGCAGCTCAGCAGGCCCTGATCACGTGACTCTGCAGGCACTGATCACGTGGCTGATCAAGTCCAGGTCACGTGACTGAGCATGCACTGATCACGTGGCTATCATGCACTGATGACGTGACTGCGCATGCACTGATGACGTGGCTGATCGGGCACTGATCACATGGCTCATCATGCACTGATCACGTGTTTATCAGGCAATGATCAGTGACTGACAGGCGCTGATCATGGGACTGTGCACGCACTGATCACGTGGCTATCATGCACTGATCACGTGACTGCGCATGCACTGATGACGTGGCTGTTCGGGCACTGATCACGTGTTTATCAGGCAGTGATCAGTGACTGACAGGCGCTGATCAGGGGACTGTGCACGCACTGATCAGGTGGCTGATCAGGAACTGACCACCTGACCGCGCATGCAGTGATCACGTGGCTGGTCGTTCACTGATCACGTGTTTATCATACGGTGATCACGTGACTGAGGCGCTGATCACGTGACTGTGCCGTCAGTGATCACGTGGCTGAGCAGGCACTGATATCGTGACTGAGCATGCACTGATCATGTGCCGGGAGCCGGGGAGGCCTTCCACTCTGGACAAAGGTCATGAGGAAGGAGGCTCGGCATACGCAAATGCGGGATCGAGCCTCAGGAGTCCACCCGGATATTCTCGAGCATCTCCCCCCCAAAAAAACCGGAGTCTGCCTACTGTATTGCTTTGTGCTCTCACCTCTGATTTCACTGGGGGCTGTCCTCCACCACCATCTCGCTCTTTCTGTCAAAGAGTTAACTTAGAGCTCCAATTCATAAAGTTCCTTGTCATTCTTCCCTTTAACTTCCAGCTGAGTCTCCATCTGGAGCGCGGAACCCACCACGCTTACTATTATGCCTGGGCTGCTAAGACCCACTCGAGAAGGTGTCTAGGGTGAGGCACCTTTCGCTATTCGAGAGGGCGCCTGCGGCCTACGTAAGTGGTGCAAACTTCTTGTCTTGAAGTTTGATTGGTCTTCCGCGTAAACCAAGCTACTCAGTCTCTTTTCTCCACCGAATTTTCCTACTGAGCTCTCCTCATACTATTATTCTTGACATCTCTGATTAGCATATAAATAGTCGCCTAGGCCATCTCTCCTTCGAATACCCTGGATCAGTTGGGGCTGGTCCCCGGCAGGTGGCGACCGAACAGGGACCTCAGGAGGCAATACTCAAAGAGCTGAGCAGACACGAACCACGCAACCAGCAGGCAATAAGCATGGAGCTCAGCAGTGACGAATCATGCTGCTCAACTGGCAATAATCAAGCACGTGACCAGGCAGGAATCACGCAGCTCAGCTGGCAATTGTCAAGCAGATGAGCCGACAGGAATCACGCAGCTCAGCTGGCAATTGTCATGCAGATGAGCCGGCAGGAATCACGCAGCTCAGCAGGCCCTGATCACGTGACTCTGCAGGCACTGATCACGTGGCTGATCAAGTCCAGATCACGTGACTGAGCATGCACTGATCACGTGGCTATCATGCACTGATGACGTGACTGCGCATGCACTGATGACGTGGCTGATCGGGCACTGATCACATGGCTCATCATGCACTGATCACGTGTTTATCAGGCAATGATCAGTGACTGACAGGCGCTGATCATGGGACTGTGCACGCACTGATCACGTGGCTATCATGCACTGATCACGTGACTGCGCATGCACTGATGACGTGGCTGTTCGGGCACTGATCACGTGTTTATCAGGCAGTGATCAGTGACTGACAGGCGCTGATCAGGGGACTGTGCACGCACTGATCAGGTGGCTGATCAGGAACTGACCACCTGACCGCGCATGCAGTGATCACGTGGCTGGTCGTTCACTGATCACGTGTTTATCATAGGGTGATCACGTGACTGAGAGGCGCTGATCACGTGACTGTGCCGTCAGTGATCACGTGGCTGAGCAGGCACTGATATCGTGACTGAGCATGCACTGATCATGTGCCGGGAGCCGGGGAGGCCTTCCACTCTGGACAAAGGTCATGAGGAAGGAGGCTCGGCATACGCAAATGCGGGATCGAGCCTCAGGAGTCCACCCGGATATTCTCGAGCATCTCCCCCCAAAAAAACCGGAGTCTGCCTACTGTATTGCTTTGTGCTCTCACCTCTGATTTCACTGGGGGCTGTCCCCCACCACCATCTCGCTCTCTCTGTCAAAGAGTTAACTTAGAGCTCCAATTCATAAAGTTCCTTGTCATTCTTCCCTTTAACTTCCAGCTGAGTCTCCATCTGGAGCGCGGAACCCACCACGCTTACTAATTATGCCTGGGCTGCTAAGACCCACTCGAGAAGGTGTCTAGGGTGAGGCACCTTTCGCTATTCGAGAGGGCGCCTGCGGCCCTCGTAAGTGGTGCAAACTTCTTGTCTTGAAGTTTGATTGGTCTTCCGCATAAACCAAGCTACTCAGTCTCTTTTCTCCACCGAATTTTCCTACTGAGCTCTCCTCATACTATTATTCTTGACATCTCTGATTAGCATATAAATAGTCGCCTAGGCCATCTCTCCTTCGAATACCCTGGATCAGTTGGGGCTGGTCCCCGGCAGGTGGCGACCGAACAGGGACCTCAGGAGGCAATACTCAAAGAGCTGAGCAGACACGAACCACGCAACCAGCAGGCAATAAGCATGGAGCTCAGCAGTGACGAATCATGCTGCTCAACTGGCAATAATCAAGCACGTGACCAGGCAGGAATCACACAGCTCAGCTGGCAATTGTCATGCAGATGAGCCGACAGGAATCACGCAGCTCAGCTGGCAATTGTCATGCAGATGAGCCGGCAGGAATCACGCAGCTCAGCAGGCCCTGATCACGTGACTCTGCAGGCACTGATCACGTGGCTGATCAAGTCCAGATCACGTGACTGCGCATGCACTGATGGCGTGGCTGATCGGGCACTGATCACATGGCTCATCATGCACTGATCACGTGTTTATCAGGCAGTGATCAGTGACTGACAGGCGCTGATCAGGGGACTGTGCACGCACTGATCAGGTGGCTGATCAGGAACTGACCACCTGACCGCGCATGCAGTGATCACGTGGCTGGTCGTTCACTGATCACGTGTTTATCATACGGTGATCACGTGACTGAGAGGCGCTGATCACGTGACTGTGCCGTCAGTGATCACGTGGCTGAGCAGGCACTGATATCGTGACTGAGCATGCACTGATCATGTGCCGGGAACCGGGGAGGCCTTCCACTCTGGACAAAGGTCATGAGGAAGGAGGCTCGGCATACGCAAATGCGGGATCGAGCCTCAGGAGTCCACCCGGATATTCTCGAGCATCTCCCCCCCAAAAAAACCGGAGTCTGCCTACTGTATTGCTTTGTGCTCTCACCTCTGATTTCACTGGGGGCTGTCCCCCACCACCATCTCGCTCTCTCTGTCAAAGAGTTAACTTACAGCTCCAATTCATAAAGTTCCTTGTCATTCTTCCCTTTAACTTCCAGCTGAGTCTCCATCTGGAGCGCGGAACCCACCACGCTTACTAATTATGCCTGGGCTGCTAAGACCCACTCGAGAAGGTGTCTAGGGTGAGGCACCTTTCGCTATTCGAGAGGGCGCCTGCGGCCTACGTAAGTGGTGCAAACTTCTTGTCTTGAAGTTTGATTGGTCTTCCGCGTAAACCAAGCTACTCAGTCTCTTTTCTCCACCGAATTTTCCTACTGAGCTCTCCTCATACTATTATTCTTGACATCTCTGATTAGCATATAAATAGTCGCCTAGGCCATCTCTCCTTCGAATACCCTGGATCAGTTGGGGCTGGTCCCCGGCAGGTGGCGACCGAACAGGGACCTCAGGAGGCAATACTCAAAGAGCTGAGCAGACACGAACCACGCAATCAGCAGGCAATAAGCATGGAGCTCAGCAGTGACGAATCATGCTGCTCAACTGGCAATAATCAAGCACGTGACCAGGCAGGAATCACGCAGCTCAGCTGGCAATTGTCAAGCAGATGAGCCGACAGGAATCACGCAGCTCAGCTGGCAATTGTCATGCAGATGAGCCGGCAGGAATCACGCAGCTCAGCAGGCCAGGATCACGTGACTCTGCAGGCACTGATCACGTGGCTGATCAAGTCCAGGTCACGTGACTCAGCATGCACTGATCACGTGGCTATCATGCACTGATGACGTGACTGCGCATGCACTGATGACGTGGCTGATCGGGCACTGATCACATGGCTCATCATGCACTGATCACGTGTTTATCAGGCAATGATCAGTGACTGACAGGCGCTGATCATGGGACTGTGCACGCACTGATCACGTGGCTCATCATGCACTGATCACGTGTTTATCGGGCAGTGATCAGTGACTGACAGGCGCTGATCAGGGGACTGTGCACGCACTGATCAGGTGGCTGATCAGGAACTGACCACCTGACCGCGCATGCAGTGATCACGTGGCTGGTCGTTCACTGATCACGTGTTTATCATACGGTGATCACGTGACTGAGAGGCGCTGATCACGTGATTGTCCCGTCAGTGATCACGTGGCTGAGCAGGCACTGATATCGTGACTGAACATGCACTGATCATGTGCCGGGAGCCGGGGAGGCCTTCCACTCTGGACAAAGGTCATGAGGAAGGAGGCTCGGCATACGCAAATGCGGGATCGAGCCTCAGGAGTCCACCCGGATATTCTCGAGCATCTCCCCCCAAAAAAACCGAGTCTGCCTACTGTATTGCTTTGTGCTCTCACCTCTGATTTCACTGGGGGCTGTCCCCCACCACCATCTCGCTCTCTCTGTCAAAGAGTTAACTTAGAGCTCCAATTCATAAAGTTCCTTGTCATTCTTCCCTTTAACTTCCAGCTGAGTCTCCATCTGGAGCGCGGAACCCACCACGCTTACTAATTATGCCTGGGCTGCTAAGACCCACTCGAGAAGGTGTCTAGGGTGAGGCACCTTTCGCTATTCGAGAGGGCGCCTGCGGCCTACGTAAGTGGTGCAAACTTCTTGTCTTGAAGTTTGATTGGTCTTCCGCGTAAACCAAGCTACTCAGTCTCTTTTCTCCACCGAATTTTCCTACTGAGCTCTCCTCATACTATTATTCTTGACATCTCTGATTAGCATATAAATAGTCGCCTAGGCCATCTCTCCTTCGAATACCCTGGATCAGTTGGGGCTGGTCCCCGGCAGGTGGCGACCGAACAGGGACCTCAGGAGGCAATACTCAAAGAGCTGAGCAGACACGAACCACGCAACCAGCAGGCAATAAGCATGGAGCTCAGCAGTGACGAATCATGCTGCTCAACTGGCAATAATCAAGCACGTGACCAGGCAGGAATCACGCAGCTCAGCTGGCAATTGTCAAGCAGATGAGCCGACAGGAATCACGCAGCTCAGCTGGCAATTGTCATGCAGATGAGCCGGCAGGAATCACGCAGCTCAGCAGGCCCTGATCACGTGACTCTGCAGGCACTGATCACGTGGCTGATCAAGTCCAGATCACGTGACTGAGCATGCACTGATCACGTGGCTATCATGCACTGATGACGTGACTGCGCATGCACTGATGACGTGGCTGATCGGGCACTGATCACATGGCTCATCATGCACTGATCACGTGTTTATCAGGCAATGATCAGTGACTGACAGGCGCTGATCATGGGACTGTGCACGCACTGATCACGTGGCTATCATGCACTGATCACGTGACTGCGCATGCACTGATGACGTGGCTGTTCGGGCACTGATCACGTGTTTATCGGGCAGTGATCAGTGACTGACAGGCGCTGATCAGGGGACTGTGCACGCACTGATCAGGTGGCTGATCAGGAACTGACCACCTGACCGCGCATGCAGTGATCACGTGGCTGGTCGTTCACTGATCACGTGTTTATCATAGGGTGATCACGTGACTGAGAGGCGCTGATCACGTGACTGTGCCGTCAGTGATCACGTGGCTGAGCAGGCACTGATATCGTGACTGAGCATGCACTGATCATGTGCCGGGAGCCGGGGAGGCATTCCACTCTGGACAAAGGTCATGAGGAAGGAGGCTCGGCATTCGCAAATGCGGGATCGAGCCTCAGGAGTCCACCCGGATATTCTCGAGCATCTCCCCCCAAAAAAACCGGAGTCTGCCTACTGTATTGCTTTGTGCTCTCACCTCTGATTTCACTGGGGGCTGTCCCCCACCACCATCTCGCTCTCTCTGTCAAAGAGTTAACTTACAGCTCCAATTCATAAAGTTCCTTGTCATTCTTCCCTTTAACTTCCAGCTGAGTCTCCATCTGGAGCGCGGAACCCACCACGCTTACTAATTATGCCTGGGCTGCTAAGACCCACTCGAGAAGGTGTCTAGGGTGAGGCACCTTTCGCTATTCGAGAGGGCGCCTGCGGCCTACGTAAGTGGTGCAAACTTCTTGTCTTGAAGTTTGATTGGTCTTCCGCGTAAACCAAGCTACTCAGTCTCTTTTCTCCACCGATTTTCCTACTGAGCTCTCCTCATACTATTATTCTTGACATCTCTGATTAGCATATAAATAGTAGCCTAGGCCATCTCTCCTTCGAATACCCTGGATCAGTTGGGGCTGGTCCCCGGCAGGTGGCGACCGAACAGGGACCTCAGGAGGCAATACTCAAAGAGCTGAGCAGACACGAACCACGCAATCAGCAGGCAATAAGCATGGAGCTCAGCAGTGACGAATCATGCTGCTCAACTGGCAATAATCAAGCACGTGACCAGGCAGGAATCACGCAGCTCAGCTGGCAATTGTCAAGCAGATGAGCCGACAGGAATCACGCAGCTCAGCTGGCAATTGTCATGCAGATGAGCCGGCAGGAATCACGCAGCTGAGCAGGCCCTGATCACGTGACTCTGCAGGCACTGATCACGTGGCTGATCAAGTCCAGATCACGTGACTGCGCGCATGCACTGATGACGTGGCTGATGGGCACTGATCACATGGCTCATCATGCACTGATCACGTGTTTATCAGGCAGTGATCAGTGACTGACAGGCGCTGATCAGGGGAGTGTGCACGCACTGATCAGGTGGCTGATCAGGAACTGACCACCTGACCGCGCATGCAGTGATCACGTGGCTGGTCGTTCACTGATCACGTGTTTATCATAGGGTGATCACGTGACTGAGAGGCGCTGATCACGTGACTGTGCCGTCAGTGATCACGTGGCTGAGCAGGCACTGATATCGTGACTGAGCATGCACTGATCATGTGCCGGGAGCCGGGGAGGCATTCCACTCTGGACAAAGGTCATGAGGAAGGAGGCTCGGCATACGCAAATGCGGGATCGAGCCTCAGGGGTCCACCCGGATATTCTCGAGCATCTCCCCCCCAAAAAACCAGTCTGCCTACTGTATTGCTTTGTGCTCTCACCTCTGATTTCACTGGGGGCTGTCCCCACCACCATCTCGCTCTCTCTGTCAAAGTTAACTTACAGCTCCAATTCATAAAGTTCCTTGTCATTCTTCCCTTTAACTTCCAGCTGAGTCTCCATCTGGAGCGCGGAACCCACCACGCTTACTAATTATGCCTGGGCTGCTAAGACCCACTCGAGAAGGTGTCTAGGGTGAGGCACCTTTCGCTATTCGAGAGGGCGCCTGCGGCCTCCGTAAGTGGTGCAAACTTCTTGTCTTGAAGTTTGATTGGTCTTCCGCGTAAACCAAGCTACTCAGTCTCTTTTCTCCACCGAATTTTCCTACTGAGCTCTCCTCATACTATTATTCTTGACATCTCTGATTAGCATATAAATAGTCGCCTAGGCCATCTCTCCTTCGAATACCCTGGATCAGTTGGGGCTGGTCCCCGGCAGGTGGCGGCCGAACAGGGACCTCAGGAGGCAATACTCAAAGAGCTGAGCAGACACGAACCACGCAACCAGCAGGCAAAAAGCATGGAGCTCAGCAGTGACGAATCATGCTGCTCAACTGGCAATAATCAAACACGTGACCAGGCAGGAATCACGCAGCTCAGCTGGCAATTGTCAAGCAGATGAGCTGACAGGAATCACGCAGCTCAGCTGGCAATTGTCATGCAGATGAGCCGGCAGGAATCACGCAGCTCAGCAGGCCCTGATCACGTGACTCTGCAGGCACTGATCACGTGGCTGATCAAGTCCAGATCACGTGACTGAGCATGCACTGATCATGTGGCTATCATGCACTGATGGCGTGACTGCGCATGCACTGATGACGTGGCTGATCGGGCACTGATCACATGGCTCATCATGCACTGATCACGTGTTTATCAGGCAATGATCAGTGACTGACAGGCGCTGATCATGGGACTGTGCACGCACTGATCACGTGGCTATCATGCACTGATCACGTGTTTATCAGGCAGTGATCAGTGACTGACAGGCGCTGATCAGGGGACTGTGCACGCACTGATCAGGTGGCTGATCAGGAACTGACCACCTGACCGCGCATGCAGTGATCACGTGGCTGGTCGTTCACTGATCACGTGTTTATCCTACGGTGATCACGTGACTGAGAGCGCTGATCACGTGACTGTGCCGTCAGTGATCACGTGGCTGAGCAGGCACTGATATCGTGACTGAGCATGCACTGATCATGTGCCGGGAGCCGGGAGGCCTTCCACTCTGGACAAAGGTCATGAGGAAGGAGGCTCGGCATACGCAAATGCGGGATCGAGCCTCAGGAGTCCACCCGGATATTCTCGAGCATCTCCCCCCCAAAAAAACCGGAGTCTGCCTACTGTATTGCTTTGTGCTCTCACCTCTGATTTCACTGGGGGCTGTCCCCCACCACCATCTCGCTCTCTCTGTCAAAGAGTTAACTTACAGCTCCAATTCATAAAGTTCCTTGTCATTCTTCCCTTTAACTTCCAGCTGAGTCTCCATCTGGAGCGCGGAACCCACCACGCTTACTAATTATGCCTGGGCTGCTAAGACCCACTCGAGAAGGTGTCTAGGGTGAGGCACCTTTCGCTATTCGAGAGGGCGCCTGCGGCCTACGTAAGTGGTGCAAACTTCTTGTCTTGAAGTTTGATTGGTCTTCCGCGTAAACCAAGCTACTCAGTCTCTTTTCTCCACAGAATTTTCCTACTGAGCTCTCCTCATACTATTATTCTTGACATCTCTGATTAGCATATAAATAGTCGCCTAGGCCATCTCTCCTTCGAATACCCTGGATCAGTTGGGGCTGGTACCCGGCAGGTGGCGACGGAACAGGGACCTCAGGAGGCAATACTCAAAGAGCTGAGCAGACACGAACCACGCAACCAGCAGGCAATAAGCATGGAGCTCAGCAGTGACGAATCATGCTGCTCAACTGGCAATAATCAAGCACGTGACCAGGCAGGAATCACGCAGCTCAGCTGGCAATTGTCATGCAGATGAGCCGGCAGGAATCACGCAGCTCAGCAGGCCTGATCACGTGACTCTGCAGGCACTGATCACGTGGATGATCAAGTCCAGATCACGTGACTGAGCATGCACTGATCACGTGGCTATCATGCACTGATGACGTGACTGCGCATGCACTGATGACGTGGCTGATCGGGCACTGATCACATGGCTCATCATGCACTGATCACTTGTTTATCAGGCAATGATCAGTGACTCACAGGCGCTGATCATGGGACTGTGCACGCACTGATCACGTGGCTATCATGCACTGATCACGTGACTGCGCATGCACTGATGACGTGGCTGTTCGGGCACTGATCACGTGTTTATCGGGCAGTGATCAGTGACTGACAGGCGCTGATCAGGGGACTGTGCACGCACTGATCAGGTGGCTGATCAGGAACTGACCACCTGACCTCGCATGCAGTGATCACGTGGCTGGTCGTTCATTGATCACGTGTTTATCATACGGTGATCACGTGACTGAGAGGCGCTGATCACGTGACTGTGCCGTCAGTGATCACGTGGCTGAGCAGGCACTGATATCGTGACTGAGCATGCACTGATCATGTGCCGGGAGACGGGGAGGCATTCCACTCTGGACAAAGGTCATGAGGAAGGAGGCTCGGCATACGCAAATGCGGGATCGAGCCTCAGGAGTCCACCCGGATATTCTCGAGCATCTCCCCCCAAAACCGGAGTCTGCCTACTGTATTGCTTTGTGCTCTCACCTCTGATTTCACTGGGGGCTGTCCCCACCACCATCTCGCTCTCTCTGTCAAAGAGTTAACTTAGAGCTCCAATTCATAAAGTTCCTTGTCATTCTTCCCTTTAACTTCCAGCTGAGTCTCCATCTGGAGCGCGGAACCCACCACGCTTACTAATTATGCCTGGGCTGCTAAGACCCACTCGAGAAGGTGTCTAGGGTGAGGCACCTTTCGCTATTCAGAGGGCGCCTGCGGCCTACGTAAGTGGTGCAAACTTCTTGTCTTGAAGTTTGATTGGTCTTCCGCGTAAACCAAGCTACTCAGTCTCTTTTCTCCACCGAATTTTCCTACTGAGCTCTCCTCATACTATTATTCTTGACATCTCTGATTAGCATATAAATAGTCGCCTAGGCCATCTCTCCTTCGAATACCCTGGATCAGTTGGGGCTGGTCCCCGGCAGGTGGCGACCGAACAGGGACCTCAGGAGGCAATACTCAAAGAGCTGAGCAGACACGAACCACGCAACCAGCAGGCAATAAGCATGGAGCTCAGCAGTGACGAATCATGCTGCTCAACTGGCAATAATCAAGCACGTGACCAGGCAGGAATCACGCAGCTCAGCTGGCAATTGTCAAGCAGATGAGCCGACAGGAATCACGCAGCTCAGCTGGCAATTGTCATGCAGATGAGCCGGCAGGAATCACGCAGCTCAGCAGGCCCTGATCACGTGACTCTGCAGGCACTGATCACGTGGCTGATCAAGTCCAGATCACGTGACTGAGCATGCACTGATCACGTGGCTATCATGCACTGATGACGTGACTGCGCATGCACTGATGGCGTGGCTGATCGGGCACTGATCACATGGCTCATCATGCACTGATCACGTGTTTATCAGGCAATGATCAGTGACTGACAGGCGCTGATCATGGGACTGTGCACGCACTGATCACGTGGCTATCATGCACTGATCACGTGACTGCACATGCACTGATGACGTGGCTGTTCGGGCACTGATCACGTGTTTATCGGGCAGTGATCAGTGACTGACAGGCGCTGATCAGGGGACTGTGCACGCACTGATCAGGTGGCTGATCAGGAACTGACCACCTGACCTCGCATGCAGTGATCACGTGGCTGGTCGATCACTGATCACGTGTTTATCATACGGTGATCACGTGACTGAGAGGCGCTGATCACGTGACTGTGCCGTCAGTGATCACGTGGCTGAGCAGGCACTGATATCGTGACTGAGCATGCACTGATCATGTGCTGGGAGCCGGGGAGGCATTCCACTCTGGACAAAGGTCATGAGGAAGGAGGCTCGGCATGCGCAAATGCGGGATCGAGCCTCAGGAGTCCACCCGGATATTCTCGAGCATCTCCCCCCAAAAAAACCGGAATCTGCCTACTGTATTGCTTTGTGCTCTCACCTCTGATTTCACTGGGGGCTGTCCCCCACCATCTCGCTCTCTCTGTCAAAGAGTTAACTTACAGCTCCAATTCATAAAGTTCCTTGTCATTCTTCACTTTAACTTCCAGCTGAGTCTCCGTCTGGAGCGCGGAACCCACCACGCTTACTAATTATGCCTGGGCTGCTAAGACCCACTCGAGAAGGAGTCTAGGGTGAGGCACCTTTCGCTATTCGAGAGGGCGCCTGCGGCCTACGTAAGTGGTGCAAACTTCTTGTCTTGAAGTTTGATTGGTCTTCCGCGTAAACCAAGCTACTCAGTCTCTTTTCTCCACCGAATTTTCCTACTGAGCTCTCCTCATACTATTATTCTTGACATCTCTGATTAGCATATAAATAGTCGCCTAGGCCATCTCTCCTTCGAATACCCTGGATCAGTTGGGGCTGGTCCCCGGCAGGTGGCGACCGAACAGGGACCTCAGGAGGCAATACTCAAAGAGCTGAGCAGACACGAACCACGCAATCAGCAGGCAATAAGCATGGAGCTCAGCAGTGACGAATCATGCTGCTCAACTGGCAATAATCAAGCACGTGACCAGGCAGGAATCACGCAGCTCAGCTGGCAATTGTCATGCAGATGAGCCGGCAGGAATCACGCAGCTCAGCAGGCCCTGATCACGTGACTCTGCAGGCACTGATCACGTGGCTGATCAAGTCCAGATCACGTGACTGAGCATGCACTGATCACGTGGCTATCATGCACTGATGACGTGACTGCGCATGCACTGATGACGTGGCTGATCGGGCACTGATCACATGGCTCATCATGCACTGATCACGTGTTTATCAGGCAATGATCAGTGACTGACAGGCGCTGATCATGGGACTGTGCACGCACTGATCACGTGGCTATCATGCACTGATCACGTGACTGCGCATGCACTGATGACGTGGCTGTTCGGGCACTGATCACGTGTTTATCAGGCAGTGATCAGTGACTGACAGGCGCTGATCAGGGGACTGTGCACGCACTGATCAGGTGGCTGATCAGGAACTGACCACCTGACCGCGCATGCAGTGATCACGTGGCTGGTCGTTCACTGATCACGTGTTTATCATAGGGTGATCACGTGACTGAGAGGCGCTGATCACGTGACTGTGCCGTCAGTGATCACGTGGCTGAGCAGGCAATGATATCGTGACTGAGCATGCACTGATCATGTGCCGGGAGCCGGGAGGCCTTCCACTCTGGACAAAGGTCATGAGGAAGGAGGCTCGGCATACGCAAATGCGGGATCGAGCCTCAGGAGTCCACCCGGATGTTCTCGAGCATCTCCCCCAAAAAAACCGGAGTCTGCCTACTGTATTGCTTTGTGCTCTCACCTCTGATTTCACTGGGGCTGTCCCCCACCACCATCTCGCTCTCTCTGTCAAAGAGTTAACTTACAGCTCCAATTCATAAAGTTCCTTGTCATTCTTCCCTTTAACTTCCAGCTGAGTCTCCATCTGGAGCTCGGAACCCACCACGCTTACTAATTATGCCTGGGCTGCTAAGACCCACTCGAGAAGGTGTCTAGGGTGAGGCACCTTTCGCTATTCGAGAGGGCGCCTGCGGCCTACGTAAGTGGTGCAAACTTCTTGTCTTGAAGTTTGATTGGTCTTCCGCGTAAACCAAGCTACTCAGTCTCTTTTCTCCACCGAATTTTCCTACTGAGCTCTCCTCATACTATTATTCTTGACATCTCTGATTAGCATATAAATAGTCGCCTAGGCCATCTCTCCTTCGAATACCCTGGATCAGTTGGGGCTGGTCCCGGCAGGTGGCG
The DNA here is from genome assembly GCF_032452875.1 of Bos javanicus. Classification (NCBI taxonomy): domain Eukaryota; kingdom Metazoa; phylum Chordata; class Mammalia; order Artiodactyla; family Bovidae; genus Bos; species Bos javanicus. Next base: position 68,037 of record NW_026894698.1, on the reverse strand, counting down.
ACCGAACAGGGACCTCAGGAGGCAATACTCAAAGAGCTGAGCAGACACGAACCACGCAATCAGCAGGCAATAAGCATGGAGCTCAGCAGTGACGAATCATGCTGCTCAACTGGCAATAATCAAGCACGTGACCAGGCAGGAATCACGCAGCTCAGCTGGCAATTGTCAAGCAGATGAGCCGACAGGAATCACGCAGCTCAGCTGGCAATTGTCATGCAGATGAGCCGGCAGGAATCACGCAGCTCAGCAGGCCCTGATCACGTGACTCTGCAGGCACTGATCACGTGGCTGATCAAGTCCAGATCACGTGACTGAGCATGCACTGATCACGTGGCTATCATGCACTGATGACGTGACTGCGCATGCACTGATGACGTGGCTGATCGGGCACTGATCACATGGCTCATCATGCACTGATCACGTGTTTATCAGGCAATGATCAGTGACTGACAGGCGCTGATCATGGGACTGTGCACGCACTGATCACGTGGCTATCATGCACTGATCACGTGACTGCGCATGCACTGATGGCGTGGCTGTTCGGGCACTGATCACGTGTTTATCAGGCAGTGATCAGTGACTGACAGGCGCTGATCAGGGGACTGTGCACGCACTGATCAGGTGGCTGATCAGGAACTGACCACCTGACCGCGCATGCAGTGATCACGTGGCTGGTCGTTCACTGATCACGTGTTTATCATACGGTGATCACGTGACTGAGAGGCGCTGATCACGTGACTGTGCCGTCAGTGATCACGTGGCTGAGCAGGCACTGATATCGTGACTGAGCATGCACTGATCATGTGCCGGGAGCCGGGAGGCCTTCCACTCTGGACAAAGGTCATGAGGAAGGAGGCTCGGCATACGCAAATGCGGGATCGAGCCTCAGGAGTCCACCCGGATGTTCTCGAGCATCTCCCCCAAAAAAACCGGAGTCTGCCTACTGTATTGCTTTGTGCTCTCACCTCTGATTTCACTGGGGGCTGTCCCCCACCACCATCTCGCTCTCTCTGTCAAAGAGTTAACTTACAGCTCCAATTCATAAAGTTCCTTGTCATTCTTCCCTTTAACTTCCAGCTGAGTCTCCATCTGGAGCGCGGAACCCACCACGCTTACTAATTATGCCTGGGCTGCTAAGACCCACTCGAGAAGGTGTCTAGGGTGAGGCACCTTTCGCTATTCGAGGGGCGCCTGCGGCCTACGTAAGTGGTGCAAACTTCTTGTCTTGAAGTTTGATTGGTCTTCCGCGTAAACCAAGCTACTCAGTCTCTTTTCTCCACCAAATTTTCCTACTGAGCTCTCCTCATACTATTATTCTTGACATCTCTGATTAGCATATAAATAGTCGCCTAGGCCATCTCTCCTTCGAATACCCTGGATCAGTTGGGGCTGGTCCCCGGCAGGTGGCGACCGAACAGGGACCTCAGGAGGCAATACTCAAAGAGCTGAGCAGACACGAACCACGCAATCAGCAGGCAATAAGCATGGAGCTCAGCAGTGACGAATCATGCTGCTCAACTGGCAATAATCAAGCACGTGACCAGGCAGGAATCACGCAGCTCAGCTGGCAATTGTCAAGCAGATGAGCCGACAGGAATCACGCAGCTCAGCTGGCAATTGTCATGCAGATGAGCCGGCAGGAATCACGCAGCTCAGCAGGCCCTGATCACGTGACTCTGCAGGCACTGATCACGTGGCTGATCAAGTCCAGATCAAGTGACTGAGCATGCACTGATCACGTGGCTATCATGCACTGATGACGTGACTGCGCATGCACTGATGACGTGGCTGATCGGGCACTGATCACATGGCTCATCATGCACTGATCACGTGTTTATCAGGCAATGATCAGTGACTGACAGGCGCTGATCATGGGACTGTGCACGCACTGATCACGTGGCTATCATGCACTGATCACGTGACTGCGCATGCACTGATGACGTGGCTGTTAGGGCACTGATCACGTGTTTATCAGGCAGTGATCAGTGACTGACAGGCTCTGATCAGGGGACTGTGCACGCACTGATCAGGTGGCTGATCAGGAACTGACCACCTGACCGCGCATGCAGTGATCACGTGGCTGGTCGTTCACTGATCACGTGTTTATCATAGGGTGATCAAGTGACTGAGAGGCGCTGATCACGTGACTGTGCCGTCAGTGATCACGTGGCTGAGCAGGCACTGATATCGTGACTGAGCATGCACTGATCATGTGCCGGGAGCCGGGGAGGCCTTCCACTCTGGACAAAGGTCATGAGGAAGGAGGCTCGGCATACGCAAATGCGGGATCGAGCTTCAGGAGTCCACCCGGATGTTCTCGAGCATCTCCCCCCCAAAAAAAAACCGGAGTCTGCCTATTGTATTGCTTTGTGCTCTCACCTCTGATTTCACTGGGGGCTGTCCCCCACCACCATCTCGCTCTCTCTGTCAAAAGTTAACTTACAGCTCCAATTCATAAAATTCCTTGTCATTCTTCCCTTTAACTTCCAGCTGAGTCTCCGTCTGGAGCGCGGAACCCACCACGCTTACTAATTATGCCTGGGCTGCTAAGACCCACTCGAGAAGGAGTCTAGGGTGAGGCACCTTTCGCAATTCGAGAGGGCGCCTGCGGCCTACGTAAGTGGTGCAAACTTCTTGTCTTGAAGTTTGATTGGTCTTTCGCGTAAACCAAGCTACTCAGTCTCTTTTCTCCACCGAATTTTCCTACTGAGCTCTCCTCATACTATTATTCTTGACATCTCTGATTAGCATATAAATAGTCGCCTAGGCCATCTCTCCTTCGAATACCCTGGATCAGTTGGGGCTGGTCCCGGCAGGTGGCGACCGAACAGGGACCTCAGGAGGCAATATTAAAAGAGCTGAGCAGACACGAACCACGCAATCAGCAGGCAATAAGCATGGAGCTCAGCAGTGACGAATCATGCTGCTCAACTGGCAATAATCAAGCACGTGTCCAGGCAGGAATCACGCAGCTCAGCTGGCAATTGTCATGCAGATGAGCCGGCAGGAATCACGCAGCTCAGCAGGCCCTGATCACGTGACTCTGCAGGCACTGATCACGTGGCTGATCAAGTCCAGATCACGTGACTGAGCATGCACTGATCACGTGGCTATCATGCACTGATGACGTGACTGCACATGCACTGATGGCGTGGCTGATCGGGCACTGATCACATGGCTCATCATGCACTGATCACGTGTTTATCAGGCAATGATCAGTGACTCACAGGCGCTGATCATGGGACTGTGCACGCACTGATCACGTGGCTATCATGCACTGATCACGTGACTGCGCATGCACTGATGGCGTGGCTGTTCGGGCACTGATCACGTGTTTATCGGGCAGTGATCAGTGACTGACAGGCGCTGATCAGGGGACTGTGCACGCACTGATCAGGTGGCTGATCAGGAACTGACCACCTGACCGCGCATGCAGTGATCACGTGGCTGGTCGTTCACTGATCACGTGTTTATCATACGGTGATCACGTGACTGAGAGCGCTGATCACGTGACTGTGCCGTCAGTGATCACGTGGCTGAGCAGGCACTGATATCGTGACTGAGCATGCACTGATCATGTGCCGGGAGCCGGGAGGCATTCCACTCTGGACAAAGGTCATGAGGAAGGAGGCTCGGCATACGCAAATGCGGGATCGAGCCTCAGGAGTCCACCCGGATATTCTCGAGCATCTCCCCCAAAAAAACCGGAGTCTGCCTACTGTATTGCTTTGTGCTCTCACCTCTGATTTCACTGGGGCTGTCCCCCACCACCATCTCGCTCTCTCTGTCAAAGTTAACTTACAGCTCCAATTCATAAAGTTCCTTGTCATTCTTCCCTTTAACTTCCAGCTGAGTCTCCATCTGGAGCGCGGAACCCACCACGCTTACTAATTATGCCTGGGCTGCTAAGACCCACTCGAGAAGGTGTCTAGGGTGAGGCACCTTTCGCTATTCGAGAGGGCGCCTGCGGCCTACGTAAGTGGTGCAAACTTCTTGTCTTGAAGTTTGATTGGTCTTCCGCGTAAACCAAGCTACTCAGTCTCTTTTCTCCACCGAATTTTCCTACTGAGCTCTCCTCATACTATTATTCTTGACATCTCTGATTAGCATATAAATAGTCGCCTAGGCCATCTCTCCTTCGAATACCCTGGATCAGTTGGGGCTGGTCTCCGGCAGGTGGCGACCGAACAGGGACCTCAGGAGGCAATACTCAAAGAGCTGAGCAGACACGAACCACGCAACCAGCAAGCAATAGGCATGGAGCTCAGCAGTGACGAATCATGCTGCTGAACTGGCAATAATCAAGCACGTGACCAGGCAGGAATCACGCAGCTCAGCTGGCAATTGTCAAGCAGATGAGCCGACAGGAATCACGCAGCTCAGCTGGCAATTGTCATGCAGATGAGCCGGCAGGAATCACGCAGCTCAGCAGGCCCTGATCACGTGACTCTGCAGGCACTGATCACGTGGCTGATCAAGTCCAGATCACGTGACTGAGCATGCACTGATCACGTGGCTATCATGCACTGATGACGTGACTGCGCATGCACTGATGACGTGGCTGATCGGGCACTGATCACATGGCTCATCATGCACTGATCACTTGTTTATCAGGCAATGATCAGTGACTGACAGGCGCTGATCATGGGACTGTGCACGCACTGATCACGTGACTATCATGCACTGATCACGTGACTGCGCATGCACTGATGACGTGGCTGTTCGGGCACTGATCACGTGTTTATCAGGCAGTGATCAGTGACTGACAGGCGCTGATCAGGGGACTGTGCACGCACTGATCAGGTGGCTGATCAGGAACTGACCACCTGACCGCGCATGCAGTGATCACGTGGCTGGTCGTTCACTGATCACGTGTTTATCATACGGTGATCACGTGACTGAGAGGCGCTGATCACGTGACTGTGCCGTCAGTGATCACGTGGCTGAGCAGGCACTGATATCGTGACTGAGCATGCACTGATCATGTGCCGGGAGCCGGGGAGGCATTCCACTCTGGACAAAGGTCATGAGGAAGGAGGCTCGGCATACGCAAATGCGGGATCGAGCCTCAGGAGTCCACCCGGATATTCTCGAGCATCTCCCCCCCAAAAAAACCGGAGTCTGCCTACTCTATTGCTTTGTGCTCTCACCTCTGATTTCACTGGGGGCTGTCCCCCACCACCATCTCGCTCTCTCTGTCAAAGAGTTAACTTACAGCTCCAATTCATAAAGTTCCTTGTCATTCTTCCCTTTAACTTCCAGCTGAGTCTCCATCTGGAGCGCGGAACCCACCACGCTTACTAATTATGCCTGGGCTGCTAAGACCCACTCGAGAAGGTGTCTAGGGTGAGGCACCTTTCGCTATTCGAGAGGGCGCCTGCGGCCTACGTAAGTGGTGCAAACTTCTTGTCTTGAAGTTTGATTGGTCTTCCGCGTAAACCAAGCTACTCAGTCTCTTTTCTCCACCGAATTTTCCTACTGAGCTCTCCTCATACTATTATTCTTGACATCTCTGATTAGCATATAAATAGTCGCCTAGGCCATCTCTCCTTCGAATACCCTGGATCAGTTGGGGCTGGTCCCCGGCAGGTGGCGACCGAACAGGGACCTCAGGAGGCAATATTAAAAGAGCTGAGCAGACACGAACCACGCAATCAGCAGGCAATAAGCATGGAGCTCAGCAGTGACGAATCATGCTGCTCAACTGGCAATAATCAAGCACGTGACCAGGCAGGAATCACGCAGCTCAGCTGGCAATTGTCAAGCAGATGAGCCGACAGGAATCACGCAGCTCAGCTGGCAATTGTCATGCAGATGAGCCGGCAGGAATCACGCAGCTCAGCAGGCCCTGATCACGTGACTCTGCAGGCACTGATCACGTGGCTGATCAAGTCCAGATCACGTGACTGAGCATGCACTGATCACGTGGCTATCATGCACTGATGACGTGACTGCACATGCACTGATGACGTGGCTGATCGGGCACTGATCACATGGCTCATCATGCACTGATCACGTGTTTATCAGGCAATGATCAGTGACTGACAGGCGCTGATCATGGGACTGTGCACGCACTGATCACGTGGCTATCATGCACTGATCACGTGACTGCGCATGCACTGATGACGTGGCTGTTCGGGCACTGATCACGTGTTTATCAGGCAGTGATCAGTGACTGACAGGCGCTGATCAGGGGACTGTGCACGCACTGATCAGGTGGCTGATCAGGAACTGACCACCTGACCGCGCATGCAGTGATCACGTGGCTGGTCGTTCACTGATCACGTGTTTATCATACGGTGATCACGTGACTGAGAGGCGCTGATCACGTGACTGTGCCGTCAGTGATCACGTGGCTGAGCAGGCACTGATATCGTGACTGAGCATGCACTGATCATGTGCCGGGAGCCGGGGAGGCATTCCACTCTGGACAAAGGTCATGAGGAAGGAGGCTCGGCATACGCAAATGCGGGATCGAGCCTCAGGAGTCCACCCGGATATTCTCGAGCATCTCCCCCCAAAAAAACCGGAGTCTGCCTACTGTATTACTTTGTGCTCTCACCTCTGATTTCACTGGGGGCTGTCCCCCACCACCATCTCGCTCTCTCTGTCAAAGAGTTAACTTACAGCTCCAATTCATAAAGTTCCTTGTCATTCTTCCCTTTAACTTCCAGCTGAGTCTCCATCTGGAGCGCGGAACCCACCACGCTTACTAATTATGCCTGGGCTGCTAAGACCCACTCGAGAAGGTGTCTAGGGTGAGGCACCTTTCGCTATTCGAGAGGGCGCCTGCGGCCTCGTAAGTGGTGCAAACTTCTTGTCTTGAAGTTTGATTGGTCTTCCGCGTAAACCAAGCTACTCAGTCTCTTTTCTCCACCGAATTTTCCTACTGAGCTCTCCTCATACTATTATTCTTGACATCTCTGATTAGCATATAAATAGTCGCCTAGGCCATCTCTCCTTCGAATACCCTGGATCAGTTGGGGCTGGTCCCCGGCAGGTGGCGACCGAACAGGGACCTCAGGAGGCAATACTCAAAGAGCTGAGCAGACACGAACCACGCAACCAGCAGGCAATAAGCATGGAGCTCAGCAGTGGCGAATCATGCTGCTCAACTGGCAATAATCAAGCACATGACCAGGCAGGAATCACGCAGCTCAGCTGGCAATTGTCATGCAGATGAGCCGGCAGGAATCACGCAGCTCAGCAGGCCCTGATCACGTGACTCTGCAGGCACTGATCACGTGGCTGATCAAGTCCAGATCACGTGACTGAGCATGCACTGATCACGTGGCTATCATGCACTGATGACGTGACTGCATGCACTGATGACGTGGCTGATCGGGCACTGATCACATGGCTCATCATGCACTGATCACGTGTTTATCAGGCAATGATCAGTGACTGACAGGCGCTGATCATGGGACTGTGCACGCACTGATCACGTGGCTATCATGCACTGATCACGTGACTGCGCATGCACTGATGACGTGGCTGTTCGGGCACTGATCACGTGTTTATCAGGCAGTGATCAGTGACTGACAGGCGCTGATCAGGGGACTGTGCACGCACTGATCAGGTGGCTGATCAGGAACTGACCACCTGACCGCGCATGCAGTGATCACGTGGCTGGTCGTTCACTGATCACGTGTTTATCATAGGGTGATCACGTGACTGAGAGGCTCTGATCACGTGACTGTGCCGTCAGTGATCACGTGGCTGAGCAGGCACTGATATCGTGACTGAGCATGCACTGATCATGTGCCGGGAGCCAGGGAGGCATTCCACTCTGGACAAAGGTCATGAGGAAGGAGGCTCGGCATACGCAAATGCGGGATCGAGCCTCAGGAGTCCACCCGGATATTCTCGAGCATCTCCCCCCAAAAAAAACGGAGTCTGCCTACTGTATTGCTTTGTGCTCTCACCTCTGATTTCACTGGGGGCTGTCCCCCACCACCATCTCGCTCTCTCTGTCAAAGAGTTAACTTAGAGCTCCAATTCATAAAGTTCCTTGTCATTCTTCCCTTTAACTTCCAGCTGAGTCTCCATCTGGAGCGCGGAACCCACCACGCTTACTAATTATGCCTGGGCTGCTAAGACCCACTCGAGAAGGTGTCTAGGGTGAGGCACCTTTCGCTATTCGAGAGGGCGCCTGCGGCCTACGTAAGTGGTGCAAACTTCTTGTCTTGAAGTTTGATTGGTCTTCCGCGTAAACCAAGCTACTCAGTCTCTTTTCTCCACCGAATTTTCCTACTGAGCTCTCCTCATACTATTATTCTTGACATCTCTGATTAGCATATAAATAGTCGCCTAGGCCATCTCTCCTTCGAATACCCTGGATCAGTTGGGGCTGGTCCCCGGCAGGTGGCGACCGAACAGGGACCTCAGGAGGCAATACTCAAAGAGCTGAGCAGACACGAACCACGCAATCAGCAGGCAATAAGCATGGAGCTCAGCAGTGACGAATCATGCTGCTCAACTGGCAATAATCAAGCACGTGTCCAGGCAGGAATCACGCAGCTCAGCTGGCAATTGTCAAGCAGATGAGCCGACAGGAATCACGCAGCTCAGCTGGCAATTGTCATGCAGATGAGCCGGCAGGAATCACGCAGCTCAGCAGGCCCTGATCACGTGACTCTGCAGGCACTGATCACGTGGCTGATCAAGTCCAGATCACGTGACTGAGCATGCACTGATCACGTGGCTATCATGCACTGATGACGTGACTGCGCATGCACTGGTGACGTGGCTGATCGGGCACTGATCACATGGCTCATCATGCACTGATCACGTGTTTATCAGGCAATGATCAGTGACTGACAGGCGCTGATCATGGGACTGTGCACGCACTGATCACGTGGCTATCATGCACTGATCACGTGACTGCGCATGCACTGATGACGTGGCTGTTCGGGCACTGATCACGTGTTTATCAGGCAGTGATCAGTGACTGACAGGCGCTGATCAGGGGCCTGTGCACGCACTGATCAGGTGGCTGATCAGGAACTGACCACCTGACCGCGCATGCAGTGATCACGTGGCTGGTCGTTCACTGATCACGTGTTTATCATAGGGTGATAACGTGACCTTGAGGCGCTGATCACGTGACTGTGCCGTCAGTGATCACGTGGCTGAGCAGGCACTGATATCGTGACTGAGCATGCACTGATCATGTGCCGGGAGCCGGGAGGCATTCCACTCTGGACAAAGGTCATGAGGAAGGAGGCTCGGCATACGCAAATGCGGGATCGAGCCTCAGGAGTCCACCCGGATATTCTCGAGCATCTCCCCCCAAAAAACCGGAGTCTGCCTACTGTATTGCTTTGTGCTCTCACCTCTGATTTCACTGGGGGCTGTCCCCCACCACCATCTCGCTCTCTCTGTCAAAGAGTTAACTTAGAGCTCCAATTCATAAAGTTCCTTGTCATTCTTCCCTTTAACTTCCAGCTGAGTCTCCATCTGGAGCGCGGAACCCACCACGCTTACTAATTATGCCTGGGCTGCTAAGACCCTCTCGAGAAGGTGTCTAGGGTGAGGCACCTTTCGCTATTCGAGAGGGCGCCTGCGGCCTCGTAAGTGGTGCAAACTTCTTGTCTTGAAGTTTGATTGGTCTTCCGCGTAAACCAAGCTACTCAGTCTCTTTTCTCCACCGAATTTTCCTACTGAGCTCTCCTCATACTATTATTCTTGACATCTCTGATTAGCATATAAATAGTCGCCTAGGCCATCTCTCCTTCGAATACCCTGGATCAGTTGGGGCTGGTCCCCGGCAGGTGGCGACCGAACAGGGACCTCAGGAGGCAATACTCAAAGAGCTGAGCAGACACGAACCACGCAATCAGCAGGCAATAAGCATGGAGCTCAGCAGTGACGAATCATGCTGCTCAACTGGCAATAATCAAGCACGTGACCAGGCAGGAATCACGCAGCTCAGCTGGCAATTGTCAAGCAGATGAGCCGACAGGAATCACGCAGCTCAGCTGGCAATTGTCATGCAGATGAGCCGGCAGGAATCACGCAGCTCAGCAGGCCCTGATCACGTGACTCTGCAGGCACTGATCACGTGGCTGATCAAGTCCAGATCACGTGACTGAGCATGCACTGATCACGTGGCTATCATGCACTGATGACGTGACTGCGCATGCACTGATGACGTGGCTGATCGGGCACTGATCACATGGCTCATCATGCACTGATCACGTGTTTATCAGGCAATGATCAGTGACTGACAGGCGCTGATCATGGGACTGTGCACTCACTGATCACGTGGCTATCATGCACTGATCACGTGACTGCGCATGCACTGATGACGTGGCTGTTCGGGCACTGATCACGTGTTTATCGGGCAGTGATCAGTGACTGACAGGCGCTGATCAGGGGACTGTGCACGCACTGATCAGGTGGCTGATCAGGAACTGACAACCTGACCGCGCATGCAGTGATCACGTGGCTGGTCGTTCACTGATCACGTGTTTATCATACGGTGATCACGTGACTGAGGCGCTGATCACGTGACTGTGCCGTCAGTGATCACGTGGCTGAGCAGGCACTGATATCGTGACTGAGCATGCACTGATCATGTGCCGGGAGCCGGGGAGGCATTCCACTCTGGACAAAGGTCATGAGGAAGGAGGCTCGGCATACGCAAATGCGGGATCGAGCCTCAGGAGTCCACCCGGATATTCTCGAGCATCTCCCCCCCAAAAAACCGGAGTCTGCCTACTGTATTGCTTTGTGCTCTCACCTCTGATTTCACTGGGGGCTGTCCCCCACCACCATCTCGCTCTCTCTGTCAAAGAGTTAACTTTGAGCTCCAATTCATAAAGTTCCTTGTCATTCTTCCCTTTAACTTCCAGCTGAGTCTCCATCTGGAGCGCGGAACCCACCACGCTTACTAATTATGCCTGGGCTGCTAAGACCCACTCGAGAAGGTGTCTAGGGTGAGGCACCTTTCGCTATTCGAGAGGGCGCCTGCGGCCTACGTAAGTGGTGCAAACTTCTTGTCTTGAAGTTTGATTGGTCTTCCGCGTAAACCAAGCTACTCAGTCTCTTTTCTCCACCGAATTTTCCTACTGAGCTCTCCTCATACTATTATTCTTGACATCTCTGATTAGCATATAAATAGTCGCCTAGGCCATCTCTCCTTCGAATACCCTGGATCAGTTGGGGCTGGTCCCCGGCAGGTGGCGACCGAACAGGGACCTCAGGAGGCAATACTCAAAGAGCTGAGCAGACACGAACCACGCAATCAGCAGGCAATAAGCATGGAGCTCAGCAGTGACGAATCATGCTGCTCAACTGGCAATAATCAAGCACGTGACCAGGCAGGAATCACGCAGCTCAGCTGGCAATTGTCAAGCAGATGAGCCGACAGGAATCACGCAGCTCAGCTGGCAATTGTCATGCAGATGAGCCGGCAGGAATCACGCAGCTCAGCAGGCCCTGATCACGTGACTCTGCAGGCACTGATCACGTGGCTGATCAAGTCCAGATCACGTGACTGAGCATGCACTGATCACGTGGCTATCATGCACTGATGACGTGACTGCGCATGCACTGATGACGTGGCTGATCGGGCACTGATCACATGGCTCATCATGCACTGATCACGTGTTTATCAGGCAATGATCAGTGACTGACAGGCGCTGATCATGGGACTGTGCACGCACTGATCACGTGGCTATCATGCACTGATCACGTGACTGCGCATGCACTGATGACGTGGCTGTTCGGGCACTGATCACGTGTTTATCAGGCAGTGATCAGTGACTGACAGGCGCTGATCAGGGGACTGTGCACGCACTGATCAGGTGGCTGATCAGGAACTGACCACCTGACCGCGCATGCAGTGATCACGTGGCTGGTCGTTCACTGATCACGTGTTTATCATAGGGTGATCACGTGACTGAGAGGCGCTGATCACGTGACTGTGCCGTCAGTGATCACGTGGCTGAGCAGGCACTGATATCGTGACTGAGCATGCACTGATCATGTGCCGGGAGCCGGGAGGCCTTCCACTCTGGACAAAGGTCATGAGGAAGGAGGCTCGGCATACGCAAATGCGGGATCGAGCCTCAGGAGTCCACCCGGATATTCTCGAGCATCTCCCCCCAAAACCGGAGTCTGCCTACTGTATTGCTTTGTGCTCTCACCTCTGATTTCACTGGGGGCTGTCCCCCACCACCATCTCGCTCTCTCTGTCAAAGAGTTAACTTACAGCTCCAATTCATAAAGTTCCTTGTCATTCTTCCCTTTAACTTCCAGCTGAGTCTCCATCTGGAGCGCGGAACCCACCACGCTTACTAATTATGCCTGGGCTGCTAAGACCCACTCGAGAAGGTGTCTAGGGTGAGGCACCTTTCGCTATTCGAGAGGGCGCCTGCGGCCTCGTAAGTGGTGCAAACTTCTTGTCTTGAAGTTTGATTGGTCTTCCGCGTAAACCAAGCTACTCAGTCTCTTTTCTCCACCGAATTTTCCTACTGAGCTCTCCTCATACTATTATTCTTGACATCTCTGATTAGCATATAAATAGTCGCCTAGGCCATCTCTCCTTCGAATACCCTGGATCAGTTGGGGCTGGTCCCCGGCAGGTGGCGACCGAACAGGGACCTCAGGAGGCAATACTCAAAGAGCTGAGCAGACACGAACCACGCAACCAGCAGGCAATAAGCATGGAGCTCAGCAGTGACGAATCATGCTGCTCAACTGGCAATAATCAAGCACGTGACCAGGCAGGAATCACGCAGCTCAGCTGGCAATTGTCAAGCAGATGAGCCGATGAGAATCACGCAGCTCAGCAGGCCCTGATCACGTGACTCTGCAGGCACTGATCACGTGGCTGATCAAGTCCAGATCACGTGACTGAGCATGCACTGATCACGTGGCTATCATGCACTGATGACGTGACTGCATGCACTGATGACGTGGCTGATCGGGCACTGATCACATGGCTCATCATGCACTGATCACGTGTTTATCAGGCAATGATCAGTGACTGACAGGCGCTGATCATGGGACTGTGCACGCACTGATCACGTGGCTATCATGCACTGATCACGTGACTGCGCATGCACTGATGACGTGGCTGTTCGGGCACTGATCACGTGTTTATCGGGCAGTGATCAGTGACTGACAGGCGCTGATCAGGGGACTGTGCACGCACTGATCAGGTGGCTGATCAGGAACTGACCACCTGACCGCGCATGCAGTGATCACGTGGCTGGTCGTTCACTGATCACGTGTTTATCATACGGTGATCACGTGACTGAGAGGCGCTGATCACGTGACTGTGCCGTCAGTGATCACGTGGCTGAGCAGGCACTGATATCGTGACTGAGCATGCACTGATCATGTGCCGGGAGCCGGGGAGGCATTCCACTCTGGACAAAGGTCATGAGGAAGGAGGCTCGGCATACGCAAATGCGGGATCGAGCCTCAGGAGTCCACCCGGATATTCTCGAGCATCTCCCCCAAAAAAACCGGAGTCTGCCTACTGTATTGCTTTGTGCTCTCACCTCTGATTTCACTGGGGGCTGTCCCCCACCACCATCTCGCTCTCTCTGTCAAAGAGTTAACTTACAGCTCCAATTCATAAAGTTCCTTGTCATTCTTCCCTTTAACTTCCAGCTGAGTCTCCATCTGGAGCGCGGAACCCACCACGCTTACTAATTATGCCTGGGCTGCTAAGACCCACTCGAGAAGGTGTCTAGGGTGAGGCACCTTTCGCTATTCGAGAGGGCGCCTGCGGCCTACGTAAGTGGTGCAAACTTCTTGTCTTGAAGTTTGATTGGTCTTCCGCGTAAACCAAGCTACTCAGTCTCTTTTCTCCACCGAATTTTCCTACTGAGCTCTCCTCATACTATTATTCTTGACATCTCTGATTAGCATATAAATAGTCGCCTAGGCCATCTCTCCTTCGAATACCCTGGATCAGTTGGGGCTGGTCCCGGCAGGTGGCGACCGAACAGGGACCTCAGGAGGCAATACTCAAAGAGCTGAGCAGACACGAACCACGCAACCAGCAGGCAATAAGCATGGAGCTCAGCAGTGACGAATCATGCTGCTCAACTGGCAATAATCAAGCACGTGACCAGGCAGGAATCACGCAGCTCAGCTGGCAATTGTCAAGCAGATGAGCCGACAGGAATCACGCAGCTCAGCTGGCAATTGTCATGCAGATGAGCCGGCAGGAATCACGCAGCTCAGCAGGCCCTGATCACGTGACTCTGCAGGCACTGATCACGTGGCTGATCAAGTCCAGATCACGTGACTGAGCATGCACTGATCACGTGGCTATCATGCACTGATGACGTGACTGCGCATGCACTGATGACGTGGCTGATCGGGCACTGATCACATGGCTCATCATGCACTGATCACGTGTTTATCAGGCAATGATCAGTGACTGACAGGCGCTGATCATGGGACTGTGCACGCACTGATCACGTGGCTATCATGCACTGATCACGTGACTGCGCATGCACTGATGACGTGGCTGTTCGGGCACTGATCACGTGTTTATCGGGCAGTGATCAGTGACTGACAGGCGCTGATCAGGGGACTGTGCACGCACTGATCAGGTGGCTGATCAGGAACTGACCACCTGACCGCGCATGCAGTGATCACGTGGCTGGTCGTTCACTGATCACGTGTTTATCATACGGTGATCACGTGACTGAGAGGCGCTGATCACGTGACTGTGCCGTCAGTGATCACGTGGCTGAGCAGGCACTGATATCGTGACTGAGCATGCACTGATCATGTGCCGGGAGCCGGGGAGGCATTCCACTCTGGACAAAGGTCATGAGGAAGGAGGCTCGGCATACGCAAATGCGGGATCGAGCCTCAGGAGTCCACCCGGATATTCTCGAGCATCTCCCCCCAAAAAAACCGGAGTCTGCCTACTGTATTGCTTTGTGCTCTCACCTCTGATTTCACTGGGGGCTGTCCCCCACCACCATCTCGCTCTCTCTGTCAAAGAGTTAACTTACAGCTCCAATTCATAAAGTTCCTTGTCATTCTTCCCTTTAACTTCCAGCTGAGTCTCCATCTGGAGCGCGGAACCCACCACGCTTACTAATTATGCCTGGGCTGCTAAGACCCACTCGAGAAGGTGTCTAGGGTGAGGCACCTTTCGCTATTCGAGAGGCGCCTGCGGCCTACGTAAGTGGTGCAAACTTCTTGTCTTGAAGTTTGATTGGTCTTCCGCGTAAACCAAGCTACTCAGTCTCTTTTCTCCACCGAATTTTCCTACTGAGCTCTCCTCATACTATTATTCTTGACATCTCTGATTAGCATATAAATAGTCGCCTAGGCCATCTCTCCTTCGAATACCCTGGATCAGTTGGGGCTGGTCCCCGGCAGGTGGCGACCGAACAGGGACCTCAGGAGGCAATACTCAAAGAGCTGAGCAGACACGAACCACGCAATCAGCAGGCAATAAGCATGGAGCTCAGCAGTGACGAATCATGCTGCTCAACTGGCAATAATCAAGCACGTGACCAGGCAGGAATCACGCAGCTCAGCTGGCAATTGTCAAGCAGATGAGCCGACAGGAATCACGCAGCTCAGCTGGCAATTGTCATGCAGATGAGCCGGCAGGAATCACGCAGCTCAGCAGGCCCTGATCACGTGACTCTGCAGGCACTAATCACGTGGCTGATCAAGTCCAGATCACGTGACTGAGCATGCACTGATCACGTGGCTATCATGCACTGATGACGTGACTGCGCATGCACTGATGACGTGGCTGATCGGGCACTGATCACATGGCTCATCATGCACTGATCACGTGTTTATCAGGCAATGATCAGTGACTGACAGGCGCTGATCATGGGACTGTGCACGGGCTATCATCACATGGCTGCATGCATGCACTGGCTCACGATCACGTGTTTATCAGGCAGTGATCAGTGACTGACAGGCGCTGATCAGGGGACTGTGCACGCACTGATCAGGTGGCTGATCAGGAACTGACCACCTGACCGCGCATGCAGTGATCACGTGGCTGGTCGTTCACTGATCACGTGTTTATCATAGGGTGATCACGTGACTGAGAGGCGCTGATCAGGTGACTGTGCCGTCAGTGATCACGTGGCTGAGCAGGCACTGATATCGTGACTGAGCATGCACTGATCATGTGCCGGGAGCCGGGGAGGCATTCCACTCTGGACAAAGGTCATGAGGAAGGAGGCTCGGCATACGCAAATGCGGTATCGAGCCTCAGGAGTCCACCCGGATGTTCTCGAGCATCACCCCCCCCCAAAAAAACCGGAGTCTGCCTACTGTATTGCTTTGTGCTCTCACCTCTGATTTCACTGGGGGCTGTCCCCCACCACCATCTCGCTCTCTCTGTCAAAGAGTTAACTTAGAGCTCCAATTCATAAAGTTCCTTGTCATTCTTCCCTTTAACTTCCAGCTGAGTCTCCATCTGGAGCGCGGAACCCACCACGCTTACTAATTATGCCTGGGCTGCTAAGACCCACTCGAGAAGGTGTCTAGGGTGAGGCACCTTTCGCTATTCGAGAGGGCGCCTGCGGCCTACGTAAGTGGTGCAAACTTCTTGTCTTGAAGTTTGATTGGTCTTCCGCGTAAACCAAGCTACTCAGTCTCTTTTCTCCACCGAATTTTCCTACTGAGCTCTCCTCATACTATTATTCTTGACATCTCTGATTAGCATATAAATAGTCGCCTAGGCCATCTCTCCTTCGAATACCCTGGATCAGTTGGGGCTGGTCCCCGGCAGGTGGCGACCGAACAGGGACCTCAGGAGGCAATACTCAAAGAGCTGAGCAGACACGAACCACGCAACCAGCAGGCAATAAGCATGGAGCTCAGCAGTGACGAATCATGCTGCTCAACTGGCAATAATCAAGCACGTGACCAGGCAGGAATCACGCAGCTCAGCTGGCAATTGTCATGCAGATGAGCCGGCAGGAATCACGCAGCTCAGCAGGCCCTGATCACGTGACTCTGCAGGCACTGATCACGTGGCTGATCAAGTCCAGATCACGTGACTGAGCATGCACTGATCACGTGGCTATCATGCACTGATGACGTGACTGCGCATGCACTGATGACGTGGCTGATCGGGCACTGATCACATGGCTCATCATGCACTGATCACGTGTTTATCAGGCAATGATCAGTGACTGACAGGCGCTGATCATGGGACTGTGCACGCACTGATCACGTGGCTATCATGCACTGATCACGTGACTGCGCATGCACTGATGACGTGGCTGTTCGGGCACTGATCACGTGTTTATCGGGCAGTGATCAGTGACTGACAGGCGCTGATCAGGGGACTGTGCACGCACTGATCAGGTGGCTGATCAGGAACTGACCACCTGACCGCGCATGCAGTGATCACGTGGCTGGTCGTTCACTGATCACGTGTTTATCATACGGTGATCACGTGACTGAGAGCGCTGATCACGTGACTGTGCCGTCAGTGATCACGTGGCTGAGCAGGCACTGATATCGTGACTGAGCATGCACTGATCATGTGCCGGGAGCCGGGGAGGCATTCCACTCTGGACAAAGGTCATGAGGAAGGAGGCTCGGCATACGCAAATGCGGGATCGAGCCTCAGGAGTCCACCCGGATATTCTCGAGCATCTCCCCCCAAAAAAACCGGAGTCTGCCTACTGTATTGCTTTGTGCTCTCACCTCTGATTTCACTGGGGGCTGTCCCCCACCACCATCTCGCTCTCTCTGTCAAAGAGTTAACTTACAGCTCCAATTCATAAAGTTCCTTGTCATTCTTCCCTTTAACTTCCAGCTGAGTCTCCATCTGGAGCGCGGAACCCACCACGCTTACTAATTATGCCTGGGCTGCTAAGACCCACTCGAGAAGGTGTCTAGGGTGAGGCACCTTTCGCTATTCGAGAGGGCGCCTGCGGCCTACGTAAGTGGTGCAAACTTCTTGTCTTGAAGTTTGATTGGTCTTCCGCGTAAACCAAGCTACTCAGTCTCTTTTCTCCACCGAATTTTCCTACTGAGCTCTCCTCATACTATTATTCTTGACATCTCTGATTAGCATATAAATAGTCGCCTAGGCCATCTCTCCTTCGAATACCCTGGATCAGTTGGGGCTGGTCCCCGGCAGGTGGCGACCGAACAGGGACCTCAGGAGGCAATACTCAAAGAGCTGAGCAGACACGAACCACGCAATCAGCAGGCAATAAGCATGGAGCTCAGCAGTGACGAATCATGCTGCTCAACTGGCAATAATCAAGCACGTGACCAGGCAGGAATCACGCAGCTCAGCTGGCAATTGTCAAGCAGATGAGCCGACAGGAATCACGCAGCTCAGCTGGCAATTGTCATGCAGATGAGCCGGCAGGAATCACGCAGCTCAGCAGGCCCTGATCACGTGACTCTGCAGGCACTGATCACGTGGCTGATCAAGTCCAGATCACGTGACTGAGCATGCACTGATCACGTGGCTATCATGCACTGATGACGTGACTGCGCATGCACTGATGACGTGGCTGATCGGGCACTGATCACATGGCTCATCATGCACTGATCACGTGTTTATCAGGCAATGATCAGTGACTGACAGGCGCTGATCATGGGACTGTGCACGCACTGATCACGTGGCTATCATGCACTGATCACGTGACTGCGCATGCACTGATGACGTGGCTGTTCGGGCACTGATCACGTGTTTATCAGGCAGTGATCAGTGACTGACAGGCGCTGATCAGGGACTGTGCACGCACTGATCAGGTGGCTGATCAGGAACTGACCACCTGACCGCGCATGCAGTGATCACGTGGCTGGTCGTTCACTGATCACGTGTTTATCATACGGTGATCACGTGACTGAGAGGCGCTGATCACGTGACTGTGCCGTCAGTGATCACGTGGCTGAGCAGGCACTGATATCGTGACTGAGCATGCACTGATCATGTGCCGGGAGCCGGGGAGGCCTTCCACTCTGGACAAAGGTCATGAGGAAGGAGGCTCGGCATACGCAAATGCGGGATCGAGCCTCAGGAGTCCACCCGGATATTCTCGAGCATCTCCCCCCAAAAAAACCGGAGTCTGCCTACTGTATTGCTTTGTGCTCTCACCTCTGATTTCACTGGGGGCTGTCCCCCACCACCATCTCGCTCTCTCTGTCAAAGAGTTAACTTACAGCTCCAATTCATAAAGTTCCTTGTCATTCTTCCCTTTAACTTCCAGCTGAGTCTCCATCTGGAGCGCGGAACCCACCACGCTTACTAATTATGCCTGGGCTGCTAAGACCCACTCGAGAAGGTGTCTAGGGTGAGGCACCTTTCGCTATTCGAGAGGCGCCTGCGGCCTACGTAAGTGGTGCAAACTTCTTGTCTTGAAGTTTGATTGGTCTTCCGCGTAAACCAAGCTACTCAGTCTCTTTTCTCCACCGAATTTTCCTACTGAGCTCTCCTCATACTATTATTCTTGACATCTCTGATTAGCATATAAATAGTCGCCTAGGCCATCTCTCCTTCGAATACCCTGGATCAGTTGGGGCTGGTCCCCGGCAGGTGGCGACCGAACAGGGACCTCAGGAGGCAATACTCAAAGAGCTGAGCAGACACGAACCACGCAACCAGCAGGCAATAAGCATGGAGCTCAGCAGTGACGAATCATGCTGCTCAACTGGCAATAATCAAGCACGTGACCAGGCAGGAATCACGCAGCTCAGCTGGCAATTGTCAAGCAGATGAGCCGACAGGAATCACGCAGCTCAGCTGGCAATTGTCATGCAGATGAGCCGGCAGGAATCACGCAGCTCAGCAGGCCCTGATCACGTGACTCTGCAGGCACTGATCACGTGGCTGATCAAGTCCAGATCACGTGACTGAGCATGCACTGATCACGTGGCTATCATGCACTGATGACGTGACTGCGCATGCACTGATGACGTGGCTGATCGGGCACTGATCACATGGCTCATCATGCACTGATCACGTGTTTATCAGGCAATGATCAGTGACTGACAGGCGCTGATCATGGGACATGCTGATCAGTCACTGGCTCATCATGCACTGATCACGTGTTTATCAGGCAGTGATCAGTGACTGACAGGCGCTGATCAGGGGACTGTGCACGCACTGATCAGGTGGCTGATCAGGAACTGACCACCTGACCGCGCATGCAGTGATCACGTGGCTGGTCGTTCACTGATCACGTGTTTATCATACGGTGATCACGTGACTGAGAGGCGCTGATCACGTGACTGTGCCGTCAGTGATCACGTGGCTGAGCAGGCACTGATATCGTGACTGAGCATGCACTGATCATGTGCCGGGAGCCGGGGAGGCATTCCACTCTGGACAAAGGTCATGAGGAAGGAGGCTCGGCATACGCAAATGCGGGATCGAGCCTCAGGAGTCCACCCGGATATTCTCGAGCATCTCCCCCAAAAAAACCGGAGTCTGCCTACTGTATTGCTTTGTGCTCTCACCTCTGATTTCACTGGGGGCTGTCCCCCACCACCATCTCGCTCTCTCTGTCAAAGTTAACTTACAGCTCCAATTCATAAAGTTCCTTGTCATTCTTCCCTTTAACTTCCAGCTGAGTCTCCATCTGGAGCGCGGAACCCACCACGCTTACTAATTATGCCTGGGCTGCTAAGACCCACTCGAGAAGGTGTCTAGGGTGAGGCACCTTTCGCTATTCGAGAGGGCGCCTGCGGCCTCGTAAGTGGTGCAAACTTCTTGTCTTGAAGTTTGATTGGTCTTCCGCGTAAACCAAGCTACTCAGTCTCTTTTCTCCACCGAATTTTCCTACTGAGCTCTCCTCATACTATTATTCTTGACATCTCTGATTAGCATATAAATAGTCGCCTAGGCCATCTCTCCTTCGAATACCCTGGATCAGTTGGGGCTGGTCCCGGCAGGTGGCGACCGAACAGGGACCTCAGGAGGCAATACTCAAAGAGCTGAGCAGACACGAACCACGCAATCAGCAGGCAATAAGCATGGAGCTCAGCAGTGACGAATCATGCTGCTCAACTGGCAATAATCAAGCACGTGACCAGGCAGGAATCACGCAGCTCAGCTGGCAATTGTCAAGCAGATGAGCCGACAGGAATCACGCAGCTCAGCTGGCAATTGTCATGCAGATGAGCCGGCAGGAATCACGCAGCTCAGCAGGCCCTGATCACGTGACTCTGCAGGCACTGATCACGTGGCTGATCAAGTCCAGATCACGTGACTGAGCATGCACTGATCACGTGGCTATCATGCACTGATGACGTGACTGCGCATGCACTGATGACGTGGCTGATCGGGCACTGATCACATGGCTCATCATGCACTGATCACGTGTTTATCAGGCAATGATCAGTGACTGACAGGCGCTGATCATGGGACTGTGCACGCACTGATCACGTGGCTATCATGCACTGATCACGTGACTGCGCATGCACTGATGACGTGGCTGTTCGGGCACTGATCACGTGTTTATCAGGCAGTGATCAGTGACTGACAGGCGCTGATCAGGGGCCTGTGCACGCACTGATCAGGTGGCTGATCAGGAACTGACCACCTGACCGCGCATGCAGTGATCACGTGGCTGGTCGTTCACTGATCACGTGTTTATCATAGGGTGATCACGTGACTGAGAGGCGCTGATCACGTGACTGTGCCGTCAGTGATCACGTGGCTGAGCAGGCACTGATATCGTGACTGAGCATGCACTGATCATGTGCCGGGAGCCGGGGAGGCATTCCACTCTGGACAAAGGTCATGAGGAAGGAGGCTCGGCATACGCAAATGCGGGATCGAGCCTCAGGAGTCCACCCGGATATTCTCGAGCATCTCCCCGCCAAAAAAACCGGAGTCTGCCTACTGTATTGCTTTGTGCTCTCACCTCTGATTTCACTGGGGGCTGTCCCCCACCACCATCTCGCTCTCTCTGTCAAAGAGTTAAATTACAGCTCCAATTCATAAAGTTCCTTGTCATTCTTCCCTTTAACTTCCAGCTGAGTCTCCATCTGGAGCGCGGAACCCACCACGCTTACTAATTATGCCTGGGCTGCTAAGACCCACTCGAGAAGGTGTCTAGGGTGAGGCACCTTTCGCTATTCGAGAGGGCGCCTGCGGCCTACGTAAGTGGTGCAAACTTCTTGTCTTGAAGTTTGATTGGTCTTCCGCGTAAACCAAGCTACTCAGTCTCTTTTCTCCACCGAATTTTCCTACTGAGCTCTCCTCATACTATTATTCTTGACATCTCTGATTAGCATATAAATAGTCGCCTAGGCCATCTCTCCTTCGAATACCCTGGATCAGTTGGGGCTGGTCCCCGGCAGGTGGCGACCGAACAGGGACCTCAGGAGGCAATACTCAAAGAGCTGAGCAGACACGAACCACGCAACCAGCAGGCAATAAGCATGGAGCTCAGCAGTGACGAATCATGCTGCTCAACTGGCAATAATCAAGCACGTGACCAGGCAGGAATCACGCAGCTCAGCTGGCAATTGTCAAGCAGATGAGCCGACAGGAATCACGCAGCTCAGCTGGCAATTGTCATGCAGATGAGCCGGCAGGAATCACGCAGCTCAGCAGGCCCTGATCACGTGACTCTGCAGGCACTGATCACGTGGCTGATCAAGTCAGATCACGTGACTGAGCATGCACTGATCACGTGGCTATCATGCACTGATGACGTGACTGCGCATGCACTGATGACGTGGCTGATCGGGCACTGATCACATGGCTCATCATGCACTGATCACGTGTTTATCAGGCAATGATCAGTGACTGACAGGCGCTGATCATGGGACTGTGCACGCACTCATCACGTGGCTATCATGCACTGATCACGTGACTGCGCATGCACTGATGACGTGGCTGTTCGGGCACTGATCACGTGTTTATCAGGCAGTGATCAGTGACTGACAGCGCTGATCATGGGACTGTGCACGAACTGATCACATGGCTCATCATGCACTGATCACGTGTTTATCAGGCAGTGATCAGTGACTGACAGGCGCTGATCATGGGACTGTGCACGCGCTCATCACGTGGCTATCATGCACTGATCGTGACTGCGCATGCACTGATGACGTGGCTGTTCGGGCACTGATCACGTGTTTATCAGGCAGTGATCAGTGACTGACAGGCGCTGATCAGACTGTGCACGCACTGATCAGGTGGATGATCAGGAACTGACCAACTGACCGCGCATGCAGTGATCACGTGGCTGGTCGTTCACTGATCACGTGTTTATCATACGGTGATCACGTGACTGAGAGGCGCTGATCACGTGACTGTGCCGTCAGTGATCACGTGGCTGAGCAGGCACTGATATCGTGACTGAACATGCACTGATCATGTGCCGGGAGCCGGGGAGGCATTCCACTCTGGACAAAGGTCATGAGGAAGGAGGCTCGGCATACGCAAATGCGGGATCGAGCCTCAGGAGTCCACCCGGATATTCTTGAGCATCTCCCCCCAAAAAAAACCGGAGTCTGCCTACTGTATTGCTTTGTGCTCTCACCTCTGATTTCACTGGGGGCTGTCCCCCACCACCATCTCGCTCTCTCTGTCAAAGAGTTAACTTAGAGCTCCAATTCATAAAGTTCCTTGTCATTCTTCCCTTTAACTTCCAGCTGAGTCTCCATCTGGAGCGCGGAACCCACCACGCTTACTAATTATGCCTGGGCTGCTAAGACCCACTCGAGAAGGTGTCTAGGGTGAGGCACCTTTCGCTATTCGAGAGGGCGCCTGCGGCCTCGTAAGTGGTGCAAACTTCTTGTCTTGAAGTTTGATTGGTCTTCCGCGTAAACCAAGCTACTCAGTCTCTTTTCTCCACCGAATTTTCCTACTGAGCTCTCCTCATACTATTATTCTTGACATCTCTGATTAGCATATAAATAGTCGCCTAGGCCATCTCTCCTTCGAATACCCTGGATCAGTTGGGGCTGGTCCCCGGCAGGTGGCCACCGAACAGGGACCTCAGGAGGCAATACTCAAAGAGCTGAGCAGACACGAACCACGCAATCAGCAGGCAATAAGCATGGAGCTCAGCAGTGACGAATCATGCTGCTCAACTGGCAATAATCAAGCACGTGACCAGGCAGGAATCACGCAGCTCAGCTGGCAATTGTCAAGCAGATGAGCCGACAGGAATCACGCAGCTCAGCTGGCAATTGTCATGCAGATGAGCCGGCAGGAATCACGCAGCTCAGCAGGCCCTGATCACGTGACTCTGCAGGCACTGATCACGTGGCTGATCAAGTCCAGATCACGTGACTGAGCATGCACTGATCACGTGGCTATCATGCACTGATGACGTGACTGCGCATGCACTGATGACGTGGCTGATCAGGCACTGATCACATGGCTCATCATGCACTGATCACGTGTTTATCAGGCAATGATCAGTGACTGACAGGCGCTGATCATGGGACTGTGCACTGAGTGAGCACTGATCACACTGGCTGCATCATGCACTGATCACGTGTTTATCAGGCAGTGATCAGTGACTGACAGGCGCTGATCAGGGGACTGTGCACGCACTGATCAGGTGGCTGATCAGGAACTGACCACCTGACTGCGCATGCAGTGATCACGTGGCTGGTCGTTCACTGATCACGTGTTTATCATACGGTGATCACGTGACTGAGAGCGCTGATCACGTGACTGTGCCGTCAGTGATCACGTGGCTGAGCAGGCACTGATATCGTGACTGAGCATGCACTGATCATGTGCCGGGAGCCGGGAGGCATTCCACTCTGGACAAAGGTCATGAGGAAGGAGGCTCGGCATACGCAAATGCGGGATCGAGCCTCAGGAGTCCACCCGGATGTTCTCGAGCATCTCCCCCCAAAAAACCGGAGTCTGCCTACTGTATTGCTTTGTGCTCTCACCTCTGATTTCACTGGGGGCTGTCCCCCACCACCATCTCGCTCTCTCTGTCAAAGAGTTAACTTACAGCTCCAATTCATAAAGTTCCTTGTCATTCTTCCCTTTAACTTCCAGCTGAGTCTCCATCTGGAGCGCGGAACCCACCACGCTTACTAATTATGCCTGGGCTGCTAAGACCCACTCGAGAAGGTGTCTAGGGTGAGGCACCTTTCGCTATTCGAGAGGGCGCCTGCGGCCTACATAAGTGGTGCAAACTTCTTGTCTTGAAGTTTGATTGGTCTTCCGCGTAAACCAAGCTACTCAGTCTCTTTTCTCCACCGAATTTTCCTACTGAGCTCTCCTCATACTATTATTCTTGACATCTCTGATTAGCATATAAATAGTCGCCTAGGCCATCTCTCCTTCGAATACCCTGGATCAGTTGGGGCTGGTCCCCGGCAGGTGGCGACCGAACAGGGACCTCAGGAGGCGATACTCAAAGAGCTGAGCAGACACGAACCACGCAATCAGCAGGCAATAAGCATGGAGCTCAGCAGTGACGAATCATGCTGCTCAACTGGCAATAATCAAGCACGTGACCAGGCAGGAATCACGCAGCTCAGCTGGCAATTGTCAAGCAGATGAGCCGACAGGAATCACGCAGCTCAGCTGGCAATTGTCATGCAGATGAGCCGGCAGGAATCACGCAGCTCAGCAGGCCAGGATCACGTGACTCTGCAGGCACTGATCACGTGGCTGATCAAGTCCAGATCACGTGACTGAGCATGCACTGATCACGTGGCTATCATGCACTGATGACGTGACTGCGCATGCACTGATGACGTGGCTGATCGGGCACTGATCACATGGCTCATCATGCACTGATCACGTGTTTATCAGGCAATGATCAGTGACTGACAGGCGCTGATCATGGGACTGTGCACGCACTGATCACGTGGCTATCATGCACTGATCACGTGACTGCGCATGCACTGATGACGTGGCTGTTCGGGCACTGATCACGTGTTTATCAGGCAGTGATCAGTGACTGACAGGCGCTGATCAGGGGACTATGCACGCACTGATCAGGTGGCTGATCAGGAACTGACCACCTGACCGCGCATGCAGTGATCACGTGGCTGGTCGTTCACTGATCACGTGTTTATCATAGGGTGATCACGTGACTGAGAGCGCTGATCACGTGACTGTGCCGTCAGTGATCACGTGGCTGAGCAGGCACTGATATCGTGACTGAGCATGCACTGATCATGTCCCGGGAGCCGGGGAGGCATTCCACTCTGGACAAAGGTCATGAGGAAGGAGGCTCGGCATACGCAAATGCGGGATCGAGCCTCAGGAGTCCACCCGGATATTCTCGAGCATCTCCCCCCAAAAAAACCGGAGTCTGCCTACTGTATTGCTTTGTGCTCTCACCTCTGATTTCACTGGGGGCTGTCCCCACCACCATCTCGCTCTCTCTGTCAAAGAGTTAACTTAGAGCTCCAATTCATAAAGTTCCTTGTCATTCTTCCCTTTAACTTCCAGCTGAGTCTCCATCTGGAGCGCGGAACCCACCACGCTTACTAATTATGCCTGGGCTGCTAAGACCCACTCGAGAAGGTGTCTAGGGTGAGGCACCTTTCGCTATTCGAGAGGGCGCCTGCGGCCTCGTAAGTGGTGCAAACTTCTTGTCTTGAAGTTTGATTGGTCTTCCGCGTAAACCAAGCTACTCAGTCTCTTTTCTCCACCGAATTTTCCTACTGAGCTCTCCTCATACTATTATTCTTGACATCTCTGATTAGCATATAAATAGTCGCCTAGGCCATCTCTCCTTCGAATACCCTGGATCAGTTGGGGCTGGTCCCCAGCAGGTGGCGACCGAACAGGGACCTCAGGAGGCAATACTCAAAGAGCTGAGCAGACACGAACCACGCAATCAGCAGGCAATAAGCATGGAGCTCAGCAGTGACAAATCATGCTGCTCAACTGGCAATAATCAAGCACGTGACCAGGCAGGAATCACGCAGCTCAGCTGGCAAGTGTCAAGCAGATGAGCCGACAGGAATCACGCAGCTCAGCTGGCAGTTGTCATGCAGATGAGCTGGCAGGAATCACGCAGCTCAGCAGGCCCTGATCACGTGACTCTGCAGGCACTGATCACGTGGCTGATCAAGTCCAGATCACGTGACTGAGCATGCACTGATCACGTGGCTATCATGCACTGATGACGTGACTGCACATGCACTGATGACGTGGCTGATCGGGCACTGATCACATGGCTCATCATGCACTGATCACGTGTTTATCAGGCAATGATCAGTGACTGACAGGCGCTGATCATGGGACTGTGCACGCACTGATCACGTGGCTATCATGCACTGATCACGTGACTGCGCATGCACTGATGACGTGGCTGTTCGGGCACTGATCACGTGTTTATCAGGCAATGATCAGTGACTGACAGGCTCTGATCATGGGACTGTGCACGCACTGATCACGTGGCTATCATGCACTGATCACGTGTTTATCAGGCAGTGATCAGTGACTGACAGGCGCTGATCAGGGGACTGTGCACGCACTGATCAGGTGGCTGATCAGGAACTGACCACCTGACCGCGCATGCAGTGATCAGGTGGCTGGTCGTTCACTGATCACGTGTTTATCATACGGTGATCACGTGACTGAGAGGCGCTGATCACGTGACTGTGCCGTCAGTGATCACGTGGCTGAGCAGGCACTGATATCGTGACTGAGCATGCACTGATCATGTGCCGGGAGCCGGGGAGGCATTCCACTCTGGACAAAGGTCATGAGGAAAGAGGCTCGGCATACGCAAATGCGGGATCGAGCCTCAGGAGTCCACCCGGATGTTCTCGAGCATCTCCCCCCAAAAAACCGGAGTCTGCCTACTGTATTGCTTAGTGCTCTCACCTCTGATTTCACTGGGGGCTGTCCCCCACCACCATCTCGCTCTCTCTGTCAAAGAGTTAACTTACAGCTCCAATTCATAAAGTTCCTTGTCATTCTTCCCTTTAACTTCCAGCTGAGTCTCCATCTGGAGCGCGGAACCCACCACGCTTACTAATTATGCCTGGGCTGCTAAGACCCACTCGAGAAGGTGTCTAGGGTGAGGCACCTTTCGCTGTTCGAGAGGGCGCCTGCGGCCTCGTAAGTGGTGCAAACTTCTTGTCTTGAAGTTTGATTGGTCTTCCGCGTAAACCAAGCTACTCAGTCTCTTTTCTCCACCGAATTTTCCTACTGAGCTCTCCTCATACTATTATTCTTGACATCTCTGATTAGCATATAAATAGTCGCCTAGGCCATCTCTCCTTCGAATACCCTGGATCAGATGGGGCTGGTCCCCGGCAGGTGGCGACCGAACAGGGACCTCAGGAGGCAATACTCAAAGAGCTGAGCAGACACGAACCACGCAATCAGCAGGCAATAAGCATGGAGCTCAGCAGTGACGAATCATGCTGCTCAACTGGCAATAATCAAGCACGTGACCAGGCAGGAATCACGCAGCTCAGCTGGCAATTGTCAAGCAGATGAGCAGCAGGAATCACGCAGCTCAGCAGGCCCTGATCACGTGACTCTGCAGGCACTGATCACGTGGCTGATCAAGTCCAGATCACGTGACTGAGCATGCACTGATCACGTGGCTATCATGCACTGATGACGTGACTGCGCATGCACTGATGACGTGGCTGATCGGGCACTGATCACATGGCTCATCATGCACTGATCACGTGTTTATCAGGCAATGATCAGTGACTGACAGGCGCTGATCATGGGACTGTGCACGCACTGATCACGTGGCTATCATGCACTGATCACGTGACTGCGCATGCACTGATGACGTGGCTGATCGGGCACTGATCGGGCACTGATCACGTGTTTATCAGGCAATGATCAGTGACTGACAGGCGCTGATCAGGGGACTGTGCACGCACTGATCAGGTGGCTGATCAGGAACTGACCACCTGACCGCGCATGCAGTGATCACGTGGCTGGTCGTTCACTGATCACGTGTTTATCATACGGTGATCACGTGACTGAGAGGCGCTGATCACGTGACTGTGCCGTCAGTGATCACGTGGCTGAGCAGGCACTGATATCGTGACTGAGCATGCACTGATCATGTGCCGGGAGCCGGGGAGGCATTCCACTCTGGACAAAGGTCATGAGGAAGGAGGCTCGGCATACGCAAATGCGGGATCGAGCCTCAGGAGTCCACCCGGATGTTCTCGAGCATCTCCCCCCCAAAAAAACCGGAGTCTGCCTACTGTATTGCTTTGTGCTCTCACCTCTGATTTCACTGGGGGCTGTCCCCCACCACCATCTCGCTCTCTCTGTCAAAGAGTTAACTTACAGCTCCAATTCATAAAGTTCCTTGTCATTCTTCCCTTTAACTTCCAGCTGAGTCTCCATCTGGAGCGCGGAACCCACCACGCTTACTAATTATGCCTGGGCTGCTAAGACCCACTCGAGAAGGTGTCTAGGGTGAGGCACCTTTCGCTATTCGAGAGGGCGCCTGCGGCCTCGTAAGTGGTGCAAACTTCTTGTCTTGAAGTTTGATTGGTCTTCCGCGTAAAC
Organism: Bos javanicus; assembly: GCF_032452875.1. NCBI lineage: Eukaryota > Metazoa > Chordata > Mammalia > Artiodactyla > Bovidae > Bos > Bos javanicus. The sequence continues at coordinate 38,612 of NW_026894698.1, read as the reverse complement.
CAAGCTACTCAGTCTCTTTTCTCCACCGAATTTTCCTACTGAGCTCTCCTCATACTATTATTCTTGACATCTCTGATTAGCATATAAATAGTCGCCTAGGCCATCTCTCCTTCGAATACCCTGGATCAGTTGGGGCTGGTCCCCGGCAGGTGGCGACCGAACAGGGACCTCAGGAGGCAATACTCAAAGAGCTGAGCAGACACGAACCACGCAATCAGCAGGCAATAAGCATGGAGCTCAGCAGTGACGAATCATGCTGCTCAACTGGCAATAATCAAGCACGTGACCAGGCAGGAATCACGCAGCTCAGCTGGCAATTGTCAAGCAGATGAGCCGACAGGAATCACGCAGCTCAGCTGGCAATTGTCATGCAGATGAGCCGGCAGGAATCACGCAGCTCAGCAGGCCCTGATCACGTGACTCTGCAGGCACTGATCACGTGGCTGATCAAGTCCAGATCACGTGACTGAGCATGCACTGATCACGTGGCTATCATGCACTGATGACGTGACTGCGCATGCACTGATGACGTGGCTGATCGGGCACTGATCACATGGCTCATCATGCACTGATCACGTGTTTATCAGGCAATGATCAGTGACTGACAGGCGCTGATCATGGGACTGTGCACGCACTGATCACGTGGCTATCATGCACTGATCACGTGACTGCGCATGCACTGATGACGTGGCTGTTCGGGCACTGATCACGTGTTTATCAGGCAGTGATCAGTGACTGACAGGCGCTGATCAGGGGACTGTGCACGCACTGATCAGGTGGCTGATCAGGAACTGACCACCTGACCGCGCATGCAGTGATCACGTGGCTGGTCGTTCACTGATCACGTGTTTATCATACGGTGATCACGTGACTGAGAGGCGCTGATCACGTGACTGTGCCGTCAGTGATCACGTGGCTGAGCAGGCACTGATATCGTGACTGAGCATGCACTGATCATGTGCCGGGAGCCGGGGAGGCATTCCACTCTGGACAAAGGTCATGAGGAAGGAGGCTCGGCATACGCAAATGCGGGATCGAGCCTCAGGAGTCCACCCGGATATTCTCGAGCATCTCCCCCCCAAAAAAACCGGAGTCTGCCTACTGTATTGCTTTGTGCTCTCACCTCTGATTTCACTGGGGGCTGTCCCCCACCACCATCTCGCTCTCTCTGTCAAAGAGTTAACTTACAGCTCCAATTCATAAAGTTCCTTGTCATTCTTCCCTTTAACTTCCAGCTGAGTCTCCATCTGGAGCGGGAACCCACCACGCTTACTAATTATGCCTGGGCTGCTAAGACCCACTCGAGAAGGTGTCTAGGGTGAGGCACCTTTCGCTATTCGAGAGGGCGCCTGCGGCCTACGTAAGTGGTGCAAACTTCTTGTCTTGAAGTTTGATTGGTCTTCCGCGTAAACCAAGCTACTCAGTCTCTTTTCTCCACCGAATTTTCCTACTGAGCTCTCCTCATACTATTATTCTTGACATCTCTGATTAGCATATAAATAGTCGCCTAGGCCATCTCTCCTTCGAATACCCTGGATCAGTTGGGGCTGGTCCCCGGCAGGTGGCGACCGAACAGGGACCTCAGGAGGCAATACTCAAAGAGCTGAGCAGACACGAACCACGCAATCAGCAGGCAATAAGCATGGAGCTCAGCAGTGACGAATCATGCTGCTCAACTGGCAATAATCAAGCACGTGACCAGGCAGGAATCACGCAGCTCAGCTGGCAATTGTCAAGCAGATGAGCCGACAGGAATCACGCAGCTCAGCTGGCAATTGTCATGCAGATGAGCCGGCAGGAATCACGCAGCTCAGCAGGCCCTGATCACGTGACTCTGCAGGCACTGATCACGTGGCTGATCAAGTCCAGATCACGTGACTGAGCATGCACTGATCACGTGGCTATCATGCACTGATGACGTGACTGCACATGCACTGATGACGTGGCTGATCGGGCACTGATCACATGGCTCATCATGCACTGATCACGTGTTTATCAGGCAATGATCAGTGACTGACAGGCGCTGATCATGGGACTGTGCACGCACTGATCACATGGCTATCATGCACTGATCACGTGTTTATCAGGCAGTGATCAGTGACTGACAGGCGCTGATCAGGGGACTGTGCACGCACTGATCAGGTGGCTGATCAGGAACTGACCACCTGACCGCGCATGCAGTGATCACGTGGCTGGTCGTTCACTGATCACGTGTTTATCATACGGTGATCACGTGACTGAGAGCGCTGATCACGTGACTGTGCCGTCAGTGATCACGTGGCTGAGCAGGCACTGATATCGTGACTGAGCATGCACTGATCATGTGCCGGGAGCCGGGGAGGCATTCCACTCTGGACAAAGGTCATGAGGAAGGAGGCTCGGCATACGCAAATGCGGGATCGAGCCTCAGGAGTCCACCCGGATATTCTCGAGCATCTCCCCCCAAAAAAACCGGAGTCTGCCTACTGTATTGCTTTGTGCTCTCACCTCTGATTTCACTGGGGGCTGTCCCCCACCACCATCTCGCTCTCTCTGTCAAAGAGTTAACTTACAGCTCCAATTCATAAAGTTCCTTGTCATTCTTCCCTTTAACTTCCAGCTGAGTCTCCATCTGGAGCGCGGAACCCACCACGCTTACTAATTATGCCTGGGCTGCTAAGACCCACTCGAGAAGGTGTCTAGGGTGAGGCACCTTTCGCTATTCGAGAGGGCGCCTGCGGCCTACGTAAGTGGTGCAAACTTCTTGTCTTGAAGTTTGATTGGTCTTCCGCGTAAACCAAGCTACTCAGTCTCTTTTCTCCACCGAATTTTCCTACTGAGCTCTCCTCATACTATTATTCTTGACATCTCTGATTAGCATATAAATAGTCGCCTAGGCCATCTCTCCTTCGAATACCCTGGATCAGTTGGGGCTGGTCCCCGGCAGGTGGCGACCGAACAGGGACCTCAGGAGGCAATACTCAAAGAGCTGAGCAGACACGAACCACGCAATCAGCAGGCAATAAGCATGGAGCTCAGCAGTGACGAATCATGCTGCTCAACTGGCAATAATCAAGCACGTGACCAGGCAGGAATCACGCAGCTCAGCTGGCAATTGTCATGCAGATGAGCCGGCAGGAATCACGCAGCTCAGCAGGCCCTGATCACGTGACTCTGCAGGCACTGATCACGTGGCTGATCAAGTCCAGATCACGTGACTGAGCATGCACTGATCACGTGGCTATCATGCACTGATGACGTGACTGCGCATGCACTGATGACGTGGCTGATCGGGCACTGATCACATGGCTCATCATGCACTGATCACGTGTTTATCAGGCAATGATCAGTGACTGACAGGCGCTGATCATGGGACTGTGCACGCACTGATCACGTGGCTATCATGCACTGATCACGTGACTGCGCATGCACTGATGACGTGGCTGTTCGGGCACTGATCACGTGTTTATCAGGCAGTGATCAGTGACTGACAGGCGCTGATCAGGGGACTGTGCACGCACTGATCAGGTGGCTGATCAGGAACTGACCACCTGACCGCGCATGCAGTGATCACGTGGCTGGTCGTTCACTGATCACGTGTTTATCATACGGTGATCACGTGACTGAGAGGCGCTGATCACGTGACTGTGCCGTCAGTGATCACGTGGCTGAGCAGGCACTGATATCGTGACTGAGCATGCACTGATCATGTGCCGGGAGCCGGGGAGGCATTCCACTCTGGACAAAGGTCATGAGGAAGGAGGCTCGGCATACGCAAATGCGGGATCGAGCCTCAGGAGTCCACCCGGATATTCTCGAGCATCTCCCCCCAAAAAAACCGGAGTCTGCCTACTGTATTGCTTTGTGCTCTCACCTCTGATTTCACTGGGGGCTGTCCCCCACCACCATCTCGCTCTCTCTGTCAAAGAGTTAACTTACAGCTCCAATTCATAAAGTTCCTTGTCATTCTTCCCTTTAACTTCCAGCTGAGTCTCCATCTGGAGCGCGGAACCCACCACGCTTACTAATTATGCCTGGGCTGCTAAGACCCACTCGAGAAGGTGTCTAGGGTGAGGCACCTTTCGCTATTCGAGAGGGCGCCTGCGGCCTCGTAAGTGGTGCAAACTTCTTGTCTTGAAGTTTGATTGGTCTTCCGCGTAAACCAAGCTACTCAGTCTCTTTTCTCCACCGAATTTTCCTACTGAGCTCTCCTCATACTATTATTCTTGACATCTCTGATTAGCATATAAATAGTCGCCTAGGCCATCTCTCCTTCGAATACCCTGGATCAGTTGGGGCTGGTCCCCGGCAGGTGGCGACCGAACAGGGACCTCAGGAGGCAATACTCAAAGAGCTGAGCAGACACGAACCACGCAATCAGCAGGCAATAAGCATGGAGCTCAGCAGTGACGAATCATGCTGCTCAACTGGCAATAATCAAGCACGTGACCAGGCAGGAATCACGCAGCTCAGCTGGCAATTGTCAAGCAGATGAGCCGACAGGAATCACGCAGCTCAGCTGGCAATTGTCATGCAGATGAGCCGGCAGGAATCACGCAGCTCAGCAGGCCCTGATCACGTGACTCTGCAGGCACTGATCACGTGGCTGATCAAGTCCAGATCACGTGACTGAGCATGCACTGATCACGTGGCTATCATGCACTGATGACGTGACTGCGCATGCACTGATGACGTGGCTGATCGGGCACTGATCACATGGCTCATCATGCACTGATCACGTGTTTATCAGGCAATGATCAGTGACTGACAGGCGCTGATCATGTGACTGTGCACGCACTGATCACATGGCTCATCATGCACTGATCACGTGTTTATCAGGCAGTGATCAGTGACTGACAGGCGCTGATCAGGGGACTGTGCACGCACTGATCAGGTGGCTGATCAGGAACTGACCACCTGACCGCGCATGCAGTGATCACGTGGCTGGTCGTTCACTGATCACGTGTTTATCATACGGTGATCACGTGACTGAGAGGCGCTGATCACGTGACTGTGCCGTCAGTGATCACGTGGCTGAGCAGGCACTGATATCGTGACTGAGCATGCACTGATCATGTGCCGGGAGCCGGGGAGGCATTCCACTCTGGACAAAGGTCATGAGGAAGGAGGCTCGGCATACGCAAATGCGGGATCGAGCCTCAGGAGTCCACCCGGATATTCTCGAGCATCTCCCCCCAAAAAAACCGGAGTCTGCCTACTGTATTGCTTTGTGCTCTCACCTCTGATTTCACTGGGGGCTGTCCCCCACCACCATCTCGCTCTCTCTGTCAAAGAGTTAACTTACAGCTCCAATTCATAAAGTTCCTTGTCATTCTTCCCTTTAACTTCCAGCTGAGTCTCCATCTGGAGCGCGGAACCCACCACGCTTACTAATTATGCCTGGGCTGCTAAGACCCACTCGAGAAGGTGTCTAGGGTGAGGCACCTTTCGCTATTCGAGAGGCGCCTGCGGCCTACGTAAGTGGTGCAAACTTCTTGTCTTGAAGTTTGATTGGTCTTCCGCGTAAACCAAGCTACTCAGTCTCTTTTCTCCACCGAATTTTCCTACTGAGCTCTCCTCATACTATTATTCTTGACATCTCTGATTAGCATATAAATAGTCGCCTAGGCCATCTCTCCTTCGAATACCCTGGATCAGTTGGGGCTGGTCCCCGGCAGGTGGCGACCGAACAGGGACCTCAGGAGGCAATACTCAAAGAGCTGAGCAGACACGAACCACGCAATCAGCAGGCAATAAGCATGGAGCTCAGCAGTGACGAATCATGCTGCTCAACTGGCAATAATCAAGCACGTGACCAGGCAGGAATCACGCAGCTCAGCTGGCAATTGTCAAGCAGATGAGCCGACAGGAATCACGCAGCTCAGCTGGCAATTGTCATGCAGATGAGCCGGCAGGAATCACGCAGCTCAGCAGGCCCTGATCACGTGACTCTGCAGGCACTGATCACGTGGCTGATCAAGTCCAGATCACGTGACTGAGCATGCACTGATCACGTGGCTATCATGCACTGATGACGTGACTGCGCATGCACTGATGACGTGGCTGATCGGGCACTGATCACATGGCTCATCATGCACTGATCACGTGTTTATCAGGCAATGATCAGTGACTGACAGGCGCTGATCATGGGACTGTGCACGCACTGATCACGTGGCTATCATGCACTGATCACGTGACTGCGCATGCACTGATGACGTGGCTGTTCGGGCACTGATCACGTGTTTATCAGGCAGTGATCAGTGACTGACAGGCGCTGATCAGGGGACTGTGCACGCACTGATCAGGTGGCTGATCAGGAACTGACCACCTGACGCGCATGCAGTGATCACGTGGCTGGTCGTTCACTGATCACGTGTTTATCATACGGTGATCACGTGACTGAGAGGCGCTGATCACGTGACTGTGCCGTCAGTGATCACGTGGCTGAGCAGGCACTGATATCGTGACTGAGCATGCACTGATCATGTGCCGGGAGCCGGGGAGGCATTCCACTCTGGACAAAGGTCATGAGGAAGGAGGCTCGGCATACGCAAATGCGGGATCGAGCCTCAGGAGTCCACCCGGATATTCTCGAGCATCTCCCCCCAAAAAAACCGGAGTCTGCCTACTGTATTGCTTTGTGCTCTCACCTCTGATTTCACTGGGGGCTGTCCCCCACCACCATCTCGCTCTCTCTGTCAAAGAGTTAACTTACAGCTCCAATTCATAAAGTTCCTTGTCATTCTTCCCTTTAACTTCCAGCTGAGTCTCCATCTGGAGCGCGGAACCCACCACGCTTACTAATTATGCCTGGGCTGCTAAGACCCACTCGAGAAGGTGTCTAGGGTGAGGCACCTTTCGCTATTCGAGAGGGCGCCTGCGGCCTACGTAAGTGGTGCAAACTTCTTGTCTTGAAGTTTGATTGGTCTTCCGCGTAAACCAAGCTACTCAGTCTCTTTTCTCCACCGAATTTTCCTACTGAGCTCTCCTCATACTATTATTCTTGACATCTCTGATTAGCATATAAATAGTCGCCTAGGCCATCTCTCCTTCGAATACCCTGGATCAGTTGGGGCTGGTCCCCGGCAGGTGGCGACCGAACAGGGACCTCAGGAGGCAATACTCAAAGAGCTGAGCAGACACGAACCACGCAATCAGCAGGCAATAAGCATGGAGCTCAGCAGTGACGAATCATGCTGCTCAACTGGCAATAATCAAGCACGTGACCAGGCAGGAATCACGCAGCTCAGCTGGCAATTGTCAAGCAGATGAGCCGACAGGAATCACGCAGCTCAGCTGGCAATTGTCATGCAGATGAGCCGGCAGGAATCACGCAGCTCAGCAGGCCCTGATCACGTGACTCTGCAGGCACTGATCACGTGGCTGATCAAGTCCAGATCACGTGACTGAGCATGCACTGATCACGTGGCTATCATGCACTGATGACGTGACTGCGCATGCACTGATGACGTGGCTGATCGGGCACTGATCACATGGCTCATCATGCACTGATCACGTGTTTATCAGGCAATGATCAGTGACTGACAGGCGCTGATCATGGGACTGTGCACGCACTGATCACGTGGCTATCATGCACTGATCACGTGACTGCGCATGCACTGATGACGTGGCTGTTCGGGCACTGATCACGTGTTTATCAGGCAGTGATCAGTGACTGACAGGCGCTGATCAGGGGACTGTGCACGCACTGATCAGGTGGCTGATCAGGAACTGACCACCTGACCGCGCATGCAGTGATCACGTGGCTGGTCGTTCACTGATCACGTGTTTATCATACGGTGATCACGTGACTGAGAGGCGCTGATCACGTGACTGTGCCGTCAGTGATCACGTGGCTGAGCAGGCACTGATATCGTGACTGAGCATGCACTGATCATGTGCCGGGAGCCGGGGAGGCATTCCACTCTGGACAAAGGTCATGAGGAAGGAGGCTCGGCATACGCAAATGCGGGATCGAGCCTCAGGAGTCCACCCGGATATTCTCGAGCATCTCCCCCCAAAAAAACCGGAGTCTGCCTACTGTATTGCTTTGTGCTCTCACCTCTGATTTCACTGGGGGCTGTCCCCCACCACCATCTCGCTCTCTCTGTCAAAGAGTTAACTTACAGCTCCAATTCATAAAGTTCCTTGTCATTCTTCCCTTTAACTTCCAGCTGAGTCTCCATCTGGAGCGCGGAACCCACCACGCTTACTAATTATGCCTGGGCTGCTAAGACCCACTCGAGAAGGTGTCTAGGGTGAGGCACCTTTCGCTATTCGAGAGGCGCCTGCGGCCTACGTAAGTGGTGCAAACTTCTTGTCTTGAAGTTTGATTGGTCTTCCGCGTAAACCAAGCTACTCAGTCTCTTTTCTCCACCGAATTTTCCTACTGAGCTCTCCTCATACTATTATTCTTGACATCTCTGATTAGCATATAAATAGTCGCCTAGGCCATCTCTCCTTCGAATACCCTGGATCAGTTGGGGCTGGTCCCCGGCAGGTGGCGACCGAACAGGGACCTCAGGAGGCAATACTCAAAGAGCTGAGCAGACACGAACCACGCAATCAGCAGGCAATAAGCATGGAGCTCAGCAGTGACGAATCATGCTGCTCAACTGGCAATAATCAAGCACGTGACCAGGCAGGAATCACGCAGCTCAGCTGGCAATTGTCAAGCAGATGAGCCGACAGGAATCACGCAGCTCAGCTGGCAATTGTCATGCAGATGAGCCGGCAGGAATCACGCAGCTCAGCAGGCCCTGATCACGTGACTCTGCAGGCACTGATCACGTGGCTGATCAAGTCCAGATCACGTGACTGAGCATGCACTGATCACGTGGCTATCATGCACTGATGACGTGACTGCGCATGCACTGATGACGTGGCTGATCGGGCACTGATCACATGGCTCATCATGCACTGATCACGTGTTTATCAGGCAATGATCAGTGACTGACAGGCGCTGATCATGGGACTGTGCACGCACTGATCACGTGGCTATCATGCACTGATCACGTGACTGCGCATGCACTGATGACGTGGCTGTTCGGGCACTGATCACGTGTTTATCAGGCAGTGATCAGTGACTGACAGGCGCTGATCAGGGGACTGTGCACGCACTGATCAGGTGGCTGATCAGGAACTGACCACCTGACCGCGCATGCAGTGATCACGTGGCTGGTCGTTCACTGATCACGTGTTTATCATACGGTGATCACGTGACTGAGGCGCTGATCACGTGACTGTGCCGTCAGTGATCACGTGGCTGAGCAGGCACTGATATCGTGACTGAGCATGCACTGATCATGTGCCGGGAGCCGGGAGGCATTCCACTCTGGACAAAGGTCATGAGGAAGGAGGCTCGGCATACGCAAATGCGGGATCGAGCCTCAGGAGTCCACCCGGATATTCTCGAGCATCTCCCCCAAAAAAAACCGGAGTCTGCCTACTGTATTGCTTTGTGCTCTCACCTCTGATTTCACTGGGGGCTGTCCCCCACCACCATCTCGCTCTCTCTGTCAAAGAGTTAACTTACAGCTCCAATTCATAAAGTTCCTTGTCATTCTTCCCTTTAACTTCCAGCTGAGTCTCCATCTGGAGCGCGGAACCCACCACGCTTACTAATTATGCCTGGGCTGCTAAGACCCACTCGAGAAGGTGTCTAGGGTGAGGCACCTTTCGCTATTCGAGAGGGCGCCTGCGGCCTCGTAAGTGGTGCAAACTTCTTGTCTTGAAGTTTGATTGGTCTTCCGCGTAAACCAAGCTACTCAGTCTCTTTTCTCCACCGAATTTTCCTACTGAGCTCTCCTCATACTATTATTCTTGACATCTCTGATTAGCATATAAATAGTCGCCTAGGCCATCTCTCCTTCGAATACCCTGGATCAGTTGGGGCTGGTCCCCGGCAGGTGGCGACCGAACAGGGACCTCAGGAGGCAATACTCAAAGAGCTGAGCAGACACGAACCACGCAATCAGCAGGCAATAAGCATGGAGCTCAGCAGTGACGAATCATGCTGCTCAACTGGCAATAATCAAGCACGTGACCAGGCAGGAATCACGCAGCTCAGCTGGCAATTGTCAAGCAGATGAGCCGACAGGAATCACGCAGCTCAGCTGGCAATTGTCATGCAGATGAGCCGGCAGGAATCACGCAGCTCAGCAGGCCCTGATCACGTGACTCTGCAGGCACTGATCACGTGGCTGATCAAGTCCAGATCACGTGACTGAGCATGCACTGATCACGTGGCTATCATGCACTGATGACGTGACTGCGCATGCACTGATGACGTGGCTGATCGGGCACTGATCACATGGCTCATCATGCACTGATCACGTGTTTATCAGGCAATGATCAGTGACTGACAGGCGCTGATCATGGGACTGTGCACGCACTGATCACGTGGCTATCATGCACTGATCACGTGACTGCGCATGCACTGATGACGTGGCTGTTCGGGCACTGATCACGTGTTTATCAGGCAGTGATCAGTGACTGACAGGCGCTGATCAGGGGACTGTGCACGCACTGATCAGGTGGCTGATCAGGAACTGACCACCTGACCGCGCATGCAGTGATCACGTGGCTGGTCGTTCACTGATCACGTGTTTATCATACGGTGATCACGTGACTGAGAAGCGCTGATATCCCAGCACTGAGTGAAGGCATTCCACTCTGGACAAAGGTCATGAGGAAGGAGGCTCGGCATACGCAAATGCGGGATCGAGCCTCAGGAGTCCACCCGGATATTCTCGAGCATCTCCCCCCCAAAAAAACCGAGTCTGCCTACTGTATTGCTTTGTGCTCTCACCTCTGATTTCACTGGGGGCTGTCCCCCACCACCATCTCGCTCTCTCTCTATCAAAGAGTTAACTTACAGCTCCAATTCATAAAGTTCCTTGTCATTCTTCCCTTTAACTTCCAGCTGAGTCTCCATCTGGAGCGCGGAACCCACCACGCTTACTAATTATGCCTGGGCTGCTAAGACCCACTCGAGTAGGTGTCTAGGGTGAGGCACCTTTCGCTATTCGAGAGGCGCCTGCGGCCTACGTAAGTGGTGCAAACTTCTTGTCTTGAAGTTTGATTGGTCTTCCGCGTAAACCAAGCTACTCAGTCTCTTTTCTCCACCGAATTTTCCTACTGAGCTCTCCTCATACTATTATTCTTGACATCTCTGATTAGCATATAAATAGTCGCCTAGGCCATCTCTCCTTCGAATACCCTGGATCAGTTGGGGCTGGTCCCGGCAGGTGGCGACCGAACAGGGACCTCAGGAGGCAATACTCAAAGAGCTGAGCAGACACGAACCACGCAATCAGCAGGCAATAAGCATGGAGCTCAGCAGTGACGAATCATGCTGCTCAACTGGCAATAATCAAGCACGTGACCAGGCAGGAATCACGCAGCTCAGCTGGCAATTGTCAAGCAGATGAGCCGACAGGAATCACGCAGCTCAGCTGGCAATTGTCATGCAGATGAGCCGGCAGGAATCACGCAGCTCAGCAGGCCCTGATCACGTGACTCTGCAGGCACTGATCACGTGGCTGATCAACTCCAGATCACGTGACTGAGCATGCACTGATCACGTGGCTCATCATGCACTGATCACGTGTTTATCAGGCAATGATCAGTGACTGACAGGCGCTGATCATGGGACTGTGCACGCACTGATCACGTGGCTATCATGCACTGATCACGTGACTGCGCATGCACTGATGACGTGGCTGTTCGGGCACTGATCACGTGTTTATCAGGCAGTGATCAGTGACTGACAGGCGCTGATCAGGGGACTGTGCACGCACTGATCAGGTGGCTGATCAGGAACTGACCACCTGACCGCGCATGCAGTGATCACGTGGCTGGTCGTTCACTGATCACGTGTTTATCATACGGTGATCACGTGACTGAGAGCGCTGATCACGTGACTGTGCCGTCAGTGATCACGTGGCTGAGCAGGCACTGATATCGTGACTGAGCATGCACTGATCATGTGCCGGGAGCCGGGAGGCATTCCACTCTGGACAAAGGTCATGAGGAAGGAGGCTCGGCATACGCAAATGCGGGATCGAGCCTCAGGAGTCCACCCGGATGTTCTCGAGCATCTCCCCCCAAAAAAACCGGAGTCTGCCTACTGTATTGCTTTGTGCTCTCACCTCTGATTTCACTGGGGGCTGTCCCCCACCACCATCTCGCTCTCTCTGTCAAAGAGTTAACTTACAGCTCCAATTCATAAAGTTCCTTGTCATTCTTCCCTTTAACTTCCAGCTGAGTCTCCATCTGGAGCGCGGAACCCACCACGCTTACTAATTATGCCTGGGCTGCTAAGACCCACTCGAGAAGGTGTCTAGGGTGAGGCACCTTTCGCTATTCGAGAGGGCGCCTGCGGCCTCGTAAGTGGTGCAAACTTCTTGTCTTGAAGTTTGATTGGTCTTCCGCGTAAACCAAGCTACTCAGTCTCTTTTCTCCACCGAATTTTCCTACTGAGCTCTCCTCATACTATTATTCTTGACATCTCTGATTAGCATATAAATAGTCGCCTAGGCCATCTCTCCTTCGAATACCCTGGATCAGTTGGGGCTGGTCCCGGCAGGTGGCGACCGAACAGGGACCTCAGGAGGCAATACTCAAAGAGCTGAGCAGACACGAACCACGCAATCAGCAGGCAATAAGCATGGAGCTCAGCAGTGACGAATCATGCTGCTCAACTGGCAATAATCAAGCACGTGACCAGGCAGGAATCACGCAGCTCAGCTGGCAATTGTCATGCAGATGAGCCGGCAGGAATCACGCAGCTCAGCAGGCCCTGATCACGTGACTCTGCAGGCACTGATCACGTGGCTGATCAAGTCCAGATCACGTGACTGAGCATGCACTGATCACGTGGCTATCATGCACTGATGACGTGACTGCGCATGCACTGATGACGTGGCTGATCGGGCACTGATCACATGGCTCATCATGCACTGATCACGTGTTTATCAGGCAATGATCAGTGACTGACAGGCGCTGATCATGGGACTGTGCACGCACTGATCACGTGGCTATCATGCACTGATCACGTGACTGCGCATGCACTGATGACGTGGCTGTTCGGGCACTGATCACGTGTTTATCAGGCAGTGATCAGTGACTGACAGGCGCTGATCAGGGGACTGTGCACGCACTGATCAGGTGGCTGATCAGGAACTGACCACCTGACCGCGCATGCAGTGATCACGTGGCTGGTCGTTCACTGATCACGTGTTTATCATACGGTGATCACGTGACTGAGGCGCTGATCACGTGACTGTGCCGTCAGTGATCACGTGGCTGAGCAGGCACTGATATCGTGACTGAGCATGCACTGATCATGTGCCGGGAGCCGGGGAGGCATTCCACTCTGGACAAAGGTCATGAGGAAGGAGGCTCGGCATACGCAAATGCGGGATCGAGCCTCAGGAGTCCACCCGGATATTCTCGAGCATCTCCCCCCAAAAAAACCGGAGTCTGCCTACTGTATTGCTTTGTGCTCTCACCTCTGATTTCACTGGGGGCTGTCCCCCACCACCATCTCGCTCTCTCTGTCAAAGAGTTAACTTACAGCTCCAATTCATAAAGTTCCTTGTCATTCTTCCCTTTAACTTCCAGCTGAGTCTCCATCTGGAGCGCGGAACCCACCACGCTTACTAATTATGCCTGGGCTGCTAAGACCCACTCGAGAAGGTGTCTAGGGTGAGGCACCTTTCGCTATTCGAGAGGGCGCCTGCGGCCTACGTAAGTGGTGCAAACTTCTTGTCTTGAAGTTTGATTGGTCTTCCGCGTAAACCAAGCTACTCAGTCTCTTTTCTCCACCGAATTTTCCTACTGAGCTCTCCTCATACTATTATTCTTGACATCTCTGATTAGCATATAAATAGTCGCCTAGGCCATCTCTCCTTCGAATACCCTGGATCAGTTGGGGCTGGTCCCCGGCAGGTGGCGACCGAACAGGGACCTCAGGAGGCAATACTCAAAGAGCTGAGCAGACACGAACCACGCAATCAGCAGGCAATAAGCATGGAGCTCAGCAGTGACGAATCATGCTGCTCAACTGGCAATAATCAAGCACGTGACCAGGCAGGAATCACGCAGCTCAGCTGGCAATTGTCAAGCAGATGAGCCGACAGGAATCACGCAGCTCAGCTGGCAATTGTCATGCAGATGAGCCGGCAGGAATCACGCAGCTCAGCAGGCCCTGATCACGTGACTCTGCAGGCACTGATCACGTGGCTGATCAAGTACAGATCACGTGACTGAGCAGGCACTGATCACGTGGCTATCATGCACTGATGACGTGACTGCCCATGCACTGATGACGTGGCTGATCGGGCACTGATCACATGGCTCATCATGCACTGATCACGTGTTTATCAGGCAATGATCAGTGACTGACAGGCGCTGATTATGGGACTGTGCACGCACTGATCAGGTGGCTGCTCAGGAACTGACCACCTGACCGCGCATGCAGTGATCACCTGGCGGGTCGTTCACTGATCACGTGTTTATCATACGGTGATCACGTGACTGAGAGCGCTGATCACGTGACTGTGCCGTCAGTGATCACGTGGCTGAGCAGGCACTGATATCGTGACTGAGCATGCACTGATCATGTGCCGGGAGCCGGGAGGCCTTCCACTCTGGACAAAGGTCATGAGGAAGGAGGCTCGGCATACGCAAATGCGGGATCGAGCCTCACGAGTCCACCCGGATATTCTCGAGCATCTCCCCCCCAAAAAAACCGGAGTCTGCCTACTGTATTGCTTTGTGCTCTCACCTCTGATTTCACTGGGGCTGTCCCCCACCACCATCTCGCTCTCTCTGTCAAAGAATTAACTTACAGCTCCAATTGATAAAGTTCCTTGTCATTCTTCCCTTTAACTTCCAGCTGAGTCTCCATCTGGAGCGCGGAACCCACCACGCTTACTAATTATGCCTGGGCTGCTAAGACCCACTCGAGAAGGTGTCTAGGGTGAGGCACCTTTCGCTATTCGAGAGGGCGCCTGCGGCCTACGTAAGTGGTGCAAACTTCTTGTCTTGAAGTTTGATTGGTCTTCCGCGTAAACCAAGCTACTCAGTCTCTTTTCTCCACCGAATTTTCCTACTGAGCTCTCCTCATACTATTATTCTTGACATCTCTGATTAGCATATAAATAGTCGCCTAGGCCATCTCTCCTTCGAATACCCTGGATCAGTTGGGGCTGGTCCCCGGCAGGTGGCGACCGAACAGGGACCTCAGGAGGCAATACTCAAAGAGCTGAGCAGACACGAACCACGCAATCAGCAGGCAATAAGCATGGAGCTCAGCAGTGACGAATCATGCTGCTCAACTGGCAATAATCAAGCACGTGACCAGGCAGGAATCACGCAGCTCAGCTGGCAATTGTCAAGCAGATGAGCCGACAGGAATCACGCAGCTCAGCTGGCAATTGTCATGCAGATGAGCCGGCAGGAATCACGCAGCTCAGCAGGCCCTGATCACGTGACTCTGCAGGCACTGATCACGTGGCTGATCAAGTCCAGATCACGTGACTGAGCATGCACTGATCACGTGGCTATCATGCACTGATGACGTGACTGCGCATGCACTGAGCGTGGCTGATCGGGCACTGATCACATGGCTCATCATGCACTGATCACGTGTTTATCAGGCAATGATCAGTGACTGACAGGCGCTGATCATGGGACTGTGCACGCACTGATCACATGGCTATCATGCACTGATCACGTGTTTATCAGGCAGTGATCAGTGACTGACAGGCGCTGATCAGGGGACTGTGCACGCACTGATCAGGTGGCTGATCAGGAACTGACCACCTGACCGCGCATGCAGTGATCACGTGGCTGGTCGTTCACTGATCACGTGTTTATCATACGGTGATCACGTGACTGAGAGGCGCTGATCACGTGACTGTGCCGTCAGTGATCACGTGGCTGAGCAGGCACTGATATCGTGACTGAGCATGCACTGATCATGTGCCGGGAGCCGGGGAGGCATTCCACTCTGGACAAAGGTCATGAGGAAGGAGGCTCGGCATACGCAAATGCGGGATCGAGCCTCAGGAGTCCACCCGGATATTCTCGAGCATCTCCCCCCAAAAAAACCGGAGTCTGCCTACTGTATTGCTTTGTGCTCTCACCTCTGATTTCACTGGGGGCTGTCCCCCACCACCATCTCGCTCTCTCTGTCAAAGAGTTAACTTACAGCTCCAATTCATAAAGTTCCTTGTCATTCTTCCCTTTAACTTCCAGCTGAGTCTCCATCTGGAGCGCGGAACCCACCACGCTTACTAATTATGCCTGGGCTGCTAAGACCCACTCGAGAAGGTGTCTAGGGTGAGGCACCTTTCGCTATTCGAGAGGCGCCTGCGGCCTACGTAAGTGGTGCAAACTTCTTGTCTTGAAGTTTGATTGGTCTTCCGCGTAAACCAAGCTACTCAGTCTCTTTTCTCCACCGAATTTTCCTACTGAGCTCTCCTCATACTATTATTCTTGACATCTCTGATTAGCATATAAATAGTCGCCTAGGCCATCTCTCCTTCGAATACCCTGGATCAGTTGGGGCTGGTCCCCGGCAGGTGGCGACCGAACAGGGACCTCAGGAGGCAATACTCAAAGAGCTGAGCAGACACGAACCACGCAATCAGCAGGCAATAAGCATGGAGCTCAGCAGTGACGAATCATGCTGCTCAACTGGCAATAATCAAGCACGTGACCAGGCAGGAATCACGCAGCTCAGCTGGCAATTGTCAAGCAGATGAGCCGACAGGAATCACGCAGCTCAGCTGGCAATTGTCATGCAGATGAGCCGGCAGGAATCACGCAGCTCAGCAGGCCCTGATCACGTGACTCTGCAGGCACTGATCACGTGGCTGATCAAGTCCAGATCACGTGACTGAGCATGCACTGATCACGTGGCTATCATGCACTGATGACGTGACTGCGCATGCACTGATGACGTGGCTGATCGGGCACTGATCACATGGCTCATCATGCACTGATCACGTGTTTATCAGGCAATGATCAGTGACTGACAGGCGCTGATCATGGGACTGTGCACGCACTGATCACGTGGCTATCATGCACTGATCACGTGACTGCGCATGCACTGATGACGTGGCTGTTCGGGCACTGATCACGTGTTTATCAGGCAGTGATCAGTGACTGACAGGCGCTGATCAGGGGACTGTGCACGCACTGATCAGGTGGCTGATCAGGAACTGACCACCTGACCGCGCATGCAGTGATCACGTGGCTGGTCGTTCACTGATCACGTGTTTATCATACGGTGATCACGTGACTGAGAGGCGCTGATCACGTGACTGTGCCGTCAGTGATCACGTGGCTGAGCAGGCACTGATATCGTGACTGAGCATGCACTGATCATGTGCCGGGAGCCGGGAGGCATTCCACTCTGGACAAAGGTCATGAGGAAGGAGGCTCGGCATACGCAAATGCGGGATCGAGCCTCAGGAGTCCACCCGGATATTCTCGAGCATCTCCCCCCCAAAAAAACGGGAGTCTGCCTACTGTATTGCTTTGTGCTCTCACCTCTGATTTCACTGGGGGCTGTCCCCACCACCATCTCGCTCTCTCTGTCAAAGAGTTAACTTACAGCTCCAATTCATAAAGTTCCTTGTCATTCTTCCCTTTAACTTCCAGCTGAGTCTCCATCTGGAGCGCGGAACCCACCACGCTTACTAATTATGCCTGGGCTGCTAAGACCCACTCGAGAAGGTGTCTAGGGTGAGGCACCTTTCGCTATTCGAGAGGCGCCTGCGGCCCGTAAGTGGTGCAAACTTCTTGTCTTGAAGTTTGATTGGTCTTCCGCGTAAACCAAGCTACTCAGTCTCTTTTCTCCACCGAATTTTCCTACTGAGCTCTCCTCATACTATTATTCTTGACATCTCTGATTAGCATATAAATAGTCGCCTAGGCCATCTCTCCTTCGAATACCCTGGATCAGTTGGGGCTGGTCCCCGGCAGGTGGCGACCGAACAGGGACCTCAGGAGGCAATACTCAAAGAGCTGAGCAGACACGAACCACGCAATCAGCAGGCAATAAGCATGGAGCTCAGCAGTGACGAATCATGCTGCTCAACTGGCAATAATCAAGCACGTGACCAGGCAGGAATCACGCAGCTCAGCTGGCAATTGTCAAGCAGATGAGCCGACAGGAATCACGCAGCTCAGCTGGCAATTGTCATGCAGATGAGCCGGCAGGAATCACGCAGCTCAGCAGGCCCTGATCACGTGACTCTGCAGGCACTGATCACGTGGCTGATCAAGTCCAGATCACGTGACTGAGCATGCACTGATCACGTGGCTATCATGCACTGATGACGTGACTGCGCATGCACTGATGACGTGGCTGATCGGGCACTGATCACATGGCTCATCATGCACTGATCACGTGTTTATCAGGCAATGATCAGTGACTGACAGGCGCTGATCATGGGACTGTGCACGCACTGATCACGTGGCTATCATGCACTGATCACGTGACTGCGCATGCACTGATGACGTGGCTGTTCGGGCACTGATCACGTGTTTATCAGGCAGTGATCAGTGACTGACAGGCGCTGATCAGGGGACTGTGCACGCACTGATCAGGTGGCTGATCAGGAACTGACCACCTGACCGCGCATGCAGTGATCACGTGGCTGGTCGTTCACTGATCACGTGTTTATCATACGGTGATCACGTGACTGAGAGGCGCTGATCACGTGACTGTGCCGTCAGTGATCACGTGGCTGAGCAGGCACTGATATCGTGACTGAGCATGCACTGATCATGTGCCGGGAGCCGGGGAGGCATTCCACTCTGGACAAAGGTCATGAGGAAGGAGGCTCGGCATACGCAAATGCGGGATCGAGCCTCAGGAGTCCACCCGGATATTCTCGAGCATCTCCCCCAAAAAAACCGGAGTCTGCCTACTGTATTGCTTTGTGCTCTCACCTCTGATTTCACTGGGGGCTGTCCCCCACCACCATCTCGCTCTCTCTGTCAAAGAGTTAACTTACAGCTCCAATTCATAAAGTTCCTTGTCATTCTTCCCTTTAACTTCCAGCTGAGTCTCCATCTGGAGCGCGGAACCCACCACGCTTACTAATTATGCCTGGGCTGCTAAGACCCACTCGAGAAGGTGTCTAGGGTGAGGCACCTTTCGCTATTCGAGAGGGCGCCTGCGGCCTACGTAAGTGGTGCAAACTTCTTGTCTTGAAGTTTGATTGGTCTTCCGCGTAAACCAAGCTACTCAGTCTCTTTTCTCCACCGAATTTTCCTACTGAGCTCTCCTCATACTATTATTCTTGACATCTCTGATTAGCATATAAATAGTCGCCTAGGCCATCTCTCCTTCGAATACCCTGGATCAGTTGGGGCTGGTCCCGGCAGGTGGCGACCGAACAGGGACCTCAGGAGGCAATACTCAAAGAGCTGAGCAGACACGAACCACGCAATCAGCAGGCAATAAGCATGGAGCTCAGCAGTGACGAATCATGCTGCTCAACTGGCAATAATCAAGCACGTGACCAGGCAGGAATCACGCAGCTCAGCTGGCAATTGTCAAGCAGATGAGCCGACAGGAATCACGCAGCTCAGCTGGCAATTGTCATGCAGATGAGCCGGCAGGAATCACGCAGCTCAGCAGGCCCTGATCACGTGACTCTGCAGGCACTGATCACGTGGCTGATCAAGTCCAGATCACGTGACTGAGCATGCACTGATCACGTGGCTATCATGCACTGATGACGTGACTGCGCATGCACTGATGACGTGGCTGATCGGGCACTGATCACATGGCTCATCATGCACTGATCACGTGTTTATCAGGCAATGATCAGTGACTGACAGGCGCTGATCATGGGACTGTGCACGCACTGATCACGTGGCTATCATGCACTGATCACGTGACTGCGCATGCACTGATGACGTGGCTGTTCGGGCACTGATCACGTGTTTATCAGGCAGTGATCAGTGACTGACAGGCGCTGATCAGGGGACTGTGCACGCACTGATCAGGTGGCTGATCAGGAACTGACCACCTGACCGCGCATGCAGTGATCACGTGGCTGGTCGTTCACTGATCACGTGTTTATCATACGGTGATCACGTGACTGAGGCGCTGATCACGTGACTGTGCCGTCAGTGATCACGTGGCTGAGCAGGCACTGATATCGTGACTGAGCATGCACTGATCATGTGCCGGGAGCCGGGGAGGCATTCCACTCTGGACAAAGGTCATGAGGAAGGAGGCTCGGCATACGCAAATGCGGGATCGAGCCTCAGGAGTCCACCCGGATATTCTCGAGCATCTCCCCCCAAAAAAACCGGAGTCTGCCTACTGTATTGCTTTGTGCTCTCACCTCTGATTTCACTGGGGGCTGTCCCCCACCACCATCTCGCTCTCTCTGTCAAAGAGTTAACTTACAGCTCCAATTCATAAAGTTCCTTGTCATTCTTCCCTTTAACTTCCAGCTGAGTCTCCATCTGGAGCGCGGAACCCACCACGCTTACTAATTATGCCTGGGCTGCTAAGACCCACTCGAGAAGGTGTCTAGGGTGAGGCACCTTTCGCTATTCGAGAGGGCGCCTGCGGCCTACGTAAGTGGTGCAAACTTCTTGTCTTGAAGTTTGATTGGTCTTCCGCGTAAACCAAGCTACTCAGTCTCTTTTCTCCACCGAATTTTCCTACTGAGCTCTCCTCATACTATTATTCTTGACATCTCTGATTAGCATATAAATAGTCGCCTAGGCCATCTCTCCTTCGAATACCCTGGATCAGTTGGGGCTGGTCCCCGGCAGGTGGCGACCGAACAGGGACCTCAGGAGGCAATACTCAAAGAGCTGAGCAGACACGAACCACGCAATCAGCAGGCAATAAGCATGGAGCTCAGCAGTGACGAATCATGCTGCTCAACTGGCAATAATCAAGCACGTGACCAGGCAGGAATCACGCAGCTCAGCTGGCAATTGTCAAGCAGATGAGCCGACAGGAATCACGCAGCTCAGCTGGCAATTGTCATGCAGATGAGCCGGCAGGAATCACGCAGCTCAGCAGGCCCTGATCACGTGACTCTGCAGGCACTGATCACGTGGCTGATCAAGTCCAGATCACGTGACTGAGCATGCACTGATCACGTGGCTATCATGCACTGATGACGTGACTGCGCATGCACTGATGACGTGGCTGATCGGGCACTGATCACATGGCTCATCATGCACTGATCACGTGTTTATCAGGCAATGATCAGTGACTGACAGGCGCTGATCATGGGACTGTGCACGCACTGATCACGTGGCTATCATGCACTGATCACGTGACTGCGCATGCACTGATGACGTGGCTGTTCGGGCACTGATCACGTGTTTATCAGGCAGTGATCAGTGACTGACAGGCGCTGATCAGGGGACTGTGCACGCACTGATCAGGTGGCTGATCAGGAACTGACCACCTGACCGCGCATGCAGTGATCACGTGGCTGGTCGTTCACTGATCACGTGTTTATCATACGGTGATCACGTGACTGAGAGGCGCTGATCACGTGACTGTGCCGTCAGTGATCACGTGGCTGAGCAGGCACTGATATCGTGACTGAGCATGCACTGATCATGTGCCGGGAGCCGGGAGGCATTCCACTCTGGACAAAGGTCATGAGGAAGGAGGCTCGGCATACGCAAATGCGGGATCGAGCCTCAGGAGTCCACCCGGATATTCTCGAGCATCTCCCCCCAAAACCAGTCTGCCTACTGTATTGCTTTGTGCTCTCACCTCTGATTTCACTGGGGGCTGTCCCCCACCACCATCTCGCTCTCTCTGTCAAAGAGTTAACTTACAGCTCCAATTCATAAAGTTCCTTGTCATTCTTCCCTTTAACTTCCAGCTGAGTCTCCATCTGGAGCGCGGAACCCACCACGCTTACTAATTATGCCTGGGCTGCTAAGACCCACTCGAGAAGGTGTCTAGGGTGAGGCACCTTTCGCTATTCGAGAGGCGCCTGCGGCCTACGTAAGTGGTGCAAACTTCTTGTCTTGAAGTTTGATTGGTCTTCCGCGTAAACCAAGCTACTCAGTCTCTTTTCTCCACCGAATTTTCCTACTGAGCTCTCCTCATACTATTATTCTTGACATCTCTGATTAGCATATAAAGAGTCGCCTAGGCCATCTCTCCTTCGAATACCCTGGATCAGTTGGGGCTGGTCCCCGGCAGGTGGCGACCGAACAGGGACCTCAGGAGGCAATACTCAAAGAGCTGAGCAGACACGAACCACGCAATCAGCAGGCAATAAGCATGGAGCTCAGCAGGGACGAATCATGCTGCTCAACTGGCAATAATCAAGCACGTGACCAGGCAGGAATCACGCAGCTCAGCTGGCAATTGTCAAGCAGATGAGCCGACAGGAATCACGCAGCTCAGCTGGCAATTGTCATGCAGATGAGCCGGCAGGAATCACGCAGCTCAGCAGGCCTGATCACGTGACTCTGCAGGCACTGATCAAGTGGCTGATCAAGTCCAGATCACGTGACTGAGCATGCACTGATCACGTGGCTATCATGCACTGATCACGTGTTTATCAGGCAATGATCAGTGACTGACAGGCGCTGATCATGGGACTGTGCACGCACTGATCACGTGGCTATCATGCACTGATCACGTGACTGCGCATGCACTGATGCGTGGCTGTTCGGGCACTGATCACGTGTTTGTCAGGCAGTGATCAGTGACTGACAGGCGCTGATCAGGGGACTGTGCACGCACTGATCAGGTGGCTGATCAGGAACTGACCACCTGACCGCACATGCAGTGATCACGTGGCTGGTCGTTCACTGATCACGTGTTTATCATACGGTGATCACGTGACTGAGAGGCGCTGATCACGTGACTGTGCCGTCAGTGATCACGTGGCTGAGCAGGCACTGATATCGTGACTGAGCATGCACTGATCATGTGCCGGGAGACGGGGAGGCCTTCCACTCTGGACAAAGGTCATGAGGAAGGAGGCTCGGCATACGCAAATGCGGGATCGAGCCTCAGGAGTCCACCCGGATGTTCTCGAGCATCTCCCCCCAAAAAAACCGGAGTCTGCCTACTGTATTGCTTTGTGCTCTCACCTCTGATTTCACTGGGGGCTGTCCCCCACCACCATCTCGCTCTCTCTGTCAAAGAGTTAACTTACAGCTCCAATTCATAAAGTTCCTTGTCATTCTTCCCTTTAACTTCCAGCTGAGTCTCCATCTGGAGCGCGGAACCCACCACGCTTACTAATTATGCCTGGGCTGCTAAGACCCACTCGAGAAGGTGTCTAGGGTGAGGCACCTTTCGCTATTCGAGAGGGCGCCTGCGGCCTACGTAAGTGGTGCAAACTTCTTGTCTTGAAGTTTGATTGGTCTTCCGCGTAAACCAAGCTACTCAGTCTCTTTTCTCCACCGAATTTTCCTACTGAGCTCTCCTCATACTATTATTCTTGACATCTCTGATTAGCATATAAATAGTCGCCTAGGCCATCT
The DNA here is from genome assembly GCF_032452875.1 of Bos javanicus. Lineage (NCBI taxonomy): Eukaryota > Metazoa > Chordata > Mammalia > Artiodactyla > Bovidae > Bos > Bos javanicus. The sequence goes on along the minus strand of NW_026894698.1, from coordinate 15,110 downwards.
CTCCTTCGAATACCCTGGATCAGTTGGGGCTGGTCCCGGCAGGTGGCGACCGAACAGGGACCTCAGGAGGCAATACTCAAAGAGCTGAGCAGACACGAACCACGCAATCAGCAGGCAATAAGCATGGAGTTCAGCAGTGACGAATCATGCTGCTCAACTGGCAATAATCAAGCACGTGACCAGGCAGGAATCACGCAGCTCAGCTGGCAATTGTCAAGCAGATGAGCCGGCAGGAATCACGCAGCTCAGCAGGCCCTGATCACGTGACTCTGCAGGCACTGATCACGTGGCTGATCAAGTCCAGATCACGTGACTGAGCATGCACTGATCACGTGGCTATCATGCACTGATGACGTGACTGCGCATGCACTGATGACGTGGCTGATCGGGCAATGATCACATGGCTCATCATGCACTGATCACGTGTTTATCAGGCAATGATCAGTGACTGACAGGCGCTGATCATGGGACTGTGCACGCACTGATCACGTGGCTATCATGCACTGATCACGTGACTGCGCATGCACTGATGACGTGGCTGTTCGGGCACTGATCACGTGTTTATCGGGCAGTGATCAGTGACTGACAGGCGCTGATCAGGGGACTGTGCACGCACTGATCAGGTGGCTGATCAGGAACTGACCACCTGACCGCGCATGCAGTGATCACGTGGCTGGTCGTTCATTGATCACGTGTTTATCATACGGTGATCACGTGACTGAGAGGCGCTGATCACGTGACTGTGCCGTCAGTGATCACGTGGCTGAGCAGGCACTGATATCGTGACTGAGCATGCACTGATCATGTGCCGGGAGACGGGGAGGCCTTCCACTCTGGACAAAGGTCATGAGGAAGGAGGCTCGGCATACGCAAATGCGGGATCGAGCCTCAGGAGTCCACCCGGATATTCTCGAGCATCTCCCCCCAAAAAAACCAGTCTGCCTACTGTATTGCTTTGTGCTCTCACCTCTGATTTCACTGGGGGCTGTCCCCCACCATCTCGCTCTCTCTGTCAAAGAGTTAAATTAGAGCTCCAATTCATAAAGTTCCTTGTCATTCTTCCCTTTAACTTCCAGCTGAGTCTCCATCTGGAGCGCGGAACCCACCACTTACTAATTATGCCTGGGCTGCTAAGACCCACTCGAGAAGGTGTCTAGGGTGAGGCACCTTTCGCTATTCGAGAGGGCGCCTGCGGCCTACGTAAGTGGTGCAAACTTCTTGTCTTGAAGTTTGATTGGTCTTCCGCGTAAACCAAGCTACTCAGTCTCTTTTCTCCACCGAATTTTCCTACTGAGCTCTCCTCATACTATTATTCTTGACATCTCTGATTAGCATATAAATAGTCGCCTAGGCCATCTCTCCTTCGAATACCCTGGATCAGTTGGGGCTGGTGCCCGGCAGGTGGCGACCGAACAGGGACCTCAGGAGGCAATACTCAAAGAGCTGAGCAGACACGAACCACGCAATCAGCAGGCAATAAGCATGGAGCTCAGCAGTGGCGAATCATGCTGCTCAACTGGCAGTAATCAAGCACGTGACCAGGCAGGAATCACGCAGCTCAGCTGGCAATTGTCAAGCAGATGAGCCGACAGGAATCACGCAGCTCAGCTGGCAATTGTCATGCAGATGAGCCGGCAGGAATCACGCAGCTCAGCAGGCCCTGATCACTTGACTCTGCAGGCACTGATCACGTGGCTGATCAAGTCAGATCACGTGACTGAGCATGCACTGATCACGTGGCTATCATGCACTGATGACGTGACTGCGCATGCACTGATGACGTGGCTGATCGGGCACTGATCATGGCTCATCATGCACTGATCACGTGTTTATCAGGCAATGATCAGTGACTGACAGGCGCTGATCAGGGGACTGTGCACGCACTGATCAGGTGGCTGATCAGGAACTGACCACCTGACCGCGCATGCAGTGATCACGTGGCTAGTCGTTCACTGATCACGTGATTATCATACGGTGATCACGTGACTGAGAGGCGCTGATCACGTGACTGTGCCGTCAGTGATCACGTGGCTGAGCAGGCACTGATATCGTGACTGAGCATGCACTGATCATGTGCCGGGAGCCGGGAGGCCTTCCACTCTGGACAAAGGTCATGAGGAAGGAGGCTCGGCATACGCAAATGCGGGATCGAGCCTCAGGAGTCCACCCGGATGTTCTCGAGCATCTCCCCCCCCCAAAAAAACCGGAGTCTGCCTACTGTATTGCTTTGTGCTCTCACCTCTGATTTCACTGGGGGCTGTCCCCCACCACCATCTCGCTCTCTCTGTCAAAGAGTTAACTTACAGCTCCAATTCATAAAGTTCCTTGTCATTCTTCCCTTTAACTTCCAGCTGAGTCTCCATCTGGAGCGCGGAACCCACCACGCTTACTAATTATGCCTGGGCTGCTAAGACCCACTCGAGAAGGTGTCTAGGGTGAGGCACCTTTCGCTATTCGAGAGGGCGCCTGCGGCCTACGTAAGTGGTGCAAACTTCTTGTCTTGAAGTTTGATTGGTCTTCCGCGTAAACCAAGCTACTCAGTCTCTTTTCTCCCCCGAATTTTCCTACTGAGCTCTCCTCATACTATTATTCTTGACATCTCTGATTAGCATATAAATAGTCGCCTAGGCCATCTCTCCTTCGAATACCCTGGATCAGTTGGGGCTGGTCCCCGGCAGGTGGCGACCGAACAGGGACCTCAGGAGGCAATACTCAAGAGCTGAGCAGACACGAACCACGCAATCAGCAGGCAATAAGCATGGAGCTCAGCAGTGACGAATCATGCTGCTCAACTGGCAATAATCAAGCACGTGACCAGGCAGGAATCACGCAGCTCAGCTGGCAATTGTCAAGCAGATGAGCCGACAGGAATCACGCAGCTCAGATGGCAATTGTCATGCAGATGAGCCGGCAGGAATCACGCAGCTCAGCAGGCCCTGATCACGTGACTCTGCAGGCACTGATCACGTGGCTGATCAAGTCCAGAACACGTGACTGAGCATGCACTGATCACGTGGCTATCATGCACTGATGACGTGACTGCGCATGCACTGATGACGTGGCTGATCGGGCACTGATCACATGGCTCATCATGCACTGATCACGTGTTTATCAGGCAATGATCAGTGACTGACAGGCGCTGATCATGGGACTGTGCACGCACTGATCACGTGGCTATCATGCACTGATCACGTGACTGCGCATGCACTGATGACGTGGCTGTTCGGGCACTGATCACGTGTTTATCGGGCAGTGATCAGTGACTGACAGGCGCTGATCAGGGGACTGTGCACGCACTGATCAGGTGGCTGATCAGGAACTGACCACCTGACCTCGCATGCAGTGATCACGTGGCTGGTCGATCACTGATCACGTGTTTATCATACGGTGATCACGTGACTGTGAGGCGCTGATCACGTGACTGTGCCGTCAGTGATCACGTGGCTGAGCAGGCACTGATATCGTGACTGAGCATGCACTGATCATGTGCCGGGAGCCGGGGAGGCCTTCCACTCTGGACAAAGGTCATGAGGAAGGAGGCTCGGCATACGCAAATGCGGGATCGAGCCTCAGGAGTCCACCCGGATGTTCTCGAGCATCTCCCCCAAAAAAACCAGAGTCTGCCTACTGTATTGCTTTGTGCTCGCACCTCTGATTTCACTGGGGACTGTCCCCCACCACCATCTCGCTCTCTCTGTCAAAGAGTTAAATTAGAGCTCCAATTCATAAAGTTCCTTGTCATTCTTCCCTTTAACTTCCAGCTGAGTCTCCATCTGGAGCGCGGAACCCACCACGCTTACTAATTATGCCTGGGCTGCTAAGACCCACTCGAGAAGGTGTCTAGGGTGAGGCACCTTTCGCTATTCGAGAGGGCGCCTGCGGCCTACGTAAGTGGTGCAAACTTCTTGTCTTGAAGTTTGATTGGTCTTCCGCGTAAACCAAGCTACTCAGTCTCTTTTCTCCACCGAATTTTCCTACTGAGCTCTCCTCATACTATTATTCTTGACATCTCTGATTAGCATATAAATAGTCGCCTAGGCCATCTCTCCTTCGAATACCCTGGATCAGTTGGGGCTGGTCCCCGGCAGGTGGCGACCGAACAGGGACCTCAGGAGGCAATACTCAAAGAGCTGAGCAGACACGAACCACGCAATCAGCAGGCAATAAGCATGGAGCTCAGCAGTGACGAATCATGCTGCTCAACTGGCAATAATCAAGCACGTGACCAGGCAGGAATCACGCAGCTCAGCTGGCAATTGTCATGCAGATGAGCCGGCAGGAATCACGCAGCTCAGCAGGCCCTGATCACGTGACTCTGCAGGCACTGATCACGTGGCTGATCAAGTCCAGAACACGTGACTGAGCATGCACTGATCACGTGGCTATCATGCACTGATGACGTGACTGCGCATGCACTGATGACGTGGCTGATCGGGCACTGATCACATGGCTCATCATGCACTGATCACGTGTTTATCAGGCAATGATCAGTGACTGACAGGCGCTGATCTTGGGACTGTGCACGCACTGATCACGTGGCTATCATGCACTGATCACGTGACTGCGCATGCACTGATGACGTGGCTGTTCGGGCACTGATCACGTGTTTATCAGGCAGTGATCAGTGACTGACAGGCGCTGATCAGGGGACTGTGCACGCACTGATCAGGTGGCTGATCAGGAACTGACCACCTGACCGCGCATGCAGTGATCACGTGGCTGGTCGTTCACTGATCACGTGTTTATCATATGGTGATCACGTGACTGAGAGGCGCTGATCACGTGACTGTGCCGTCAGTGATCACGTGGCTGAGCAGGCACTGATATCGTGACTGAGCATGCACTGATCATGTGCCGGGAGCCGGGGAGGCTTTCCACTCTGGACAAAGGTCATGAGGAAGGAGGCTCGGCATACGCAAATGCGGGATCGAGCCTCAGGAGTCCACCCGGATGTTCTCGAGCATCTCCCCCCAAAAAACCGGAGTCTGCCTACTCTATTGCTTTGTGCTCTCACCTCTGATTTCACTGGGGGCTGTCCCCCACCACCATCTCGCTCTCTCTGTCAAAGAGTTAACTTAGAGCTCCAATTCATAAAGTTCCTTGTCATTCTTCCCTTTAACTTCCAGCTGAGTCTCCATCTGGAGCGCGGAACCCACCACGCTTACTAATTATGCCTGGGCTGCTAAGACCCACTCGAGAAGGTGTCTAGGGTGAGGCACCTTTCGCTATTCGAGAGGGCGCCTGCGGCCTACGTAAGTGGTGCAAACTTCTTGTCTTGATGTTTGATTGGTCTTCCGCGTAAACCAAGCTACTCAGTCTCTTTTCTCCACCGAATTTTCCTACTGAGCTCTCCTCATACTATTATTCTTGACATCTCTGATTAGCATATAAATAGTCGCCTAGGCCATCTCTCCTTCGAATACCCTGGATCAGTTGGGGCTGGTCCCCGGCAGGTGGCGACCGAACAGGGACCTCAGGAGGCAATACTCAAAGAGCTGAGCAGACACGAACCACGCAATCAGCAGGCAATAAGCATGGAGCTCAGCAGTGACGAATCATGCTGCTCAACTGGCAATAATCAAGCACGTGACCAGGCAGGAATCACGCAGCTCAGCTGGCAATTGTCAAGCAGATGAGCCGACAGGAATCACGCAGCTCAGCTGGCAATTGTCATGCAGATGAGCCGGCAGGAATCACGCAGCTCAGCAGGCCCTGATCACGTGACTCTGCAGGCACTGATCACGTGGCTGATCAAGTCCAGATCACGTGACTGAGCATGCACTGATCACGTGGCTATCATGCACTGATGACGTGACTGCGCATGCACTGATGACGTGGCTGATCGGGCACTGATCACATGGCTCATCATGCACTGATCACGTGTTTATCAGGCAGTGATCAGTGACTGACAGGCGCTGATCAGGGGACTGTGCACGCACTGATCAGGTGGCTGATCAGGAACTGACCACCTGACCGCGCATGCAGTGATCACGTGGCTGGTCGTTCACTGATCACGTGATTATCATACGGTGATCACGTGACTGAGAGGCGCTGATCACGTGACTGTGCCGTCAGTGATCACGTGGCTGAGCAGGCACTGATATCGTGACTGAGCATGCACTGATCATGTGCCGGGAGCCGGGGAGGCCTTCCACTCTGGACAAAGGTCATGAGGAAGGAGGCTCGGCATACGCAAATGCGGGATCGAGCCTCAGGAGTCCACCCGGATGTTCTCGAGCATCTCCCCCCCAAAAAAAACCGGAGTCTGCCTACTGTATTGCTTTGTGCTCTCACCTCTGATTTCACTGGGGGCTGTCCCCCACCACCATCTCGCTCTCTCTGTCAAAGAGTTAACTTACAGCTCCAATTCATAAAGTTCCTTGTCATTCTTCCCTTTAACTTCCAGCTGAGTCTCCATCTGGAGCGCGGAACCCACCACGCTTACTAATTATGCCTGGGCTGCTAAGACCCACTCGAGAAGGTGTCTAGGGTGAGGCACCTTTCGCTATTCGAGAGGGCGCCTGCGGCCTACGTAAGTGGTGCAAACTTCTTGTCTTGAAGTTTGATTGGTCTTCCGCGTAAACCAAGCTACTCAGTCTCTTTTCTCCACCGAATTTTCCTACTGAGCTCTCCTCATACTATTATTCTTGACATCTCTGATTAGCATATAAATAGTCGCCTAGGCCATCTCTCCTTCGAATACCCTGGATCAGTTGGGGCTGGTCCCCGGCAGGTGGCGACCGAACAGGGACCTCAGGAGGCAATACTCAAAGAGCTGAGCAGACACGAACCACGCAATCAGCAGGCAATAAGCATGGAGCTCAGCAGTGACGAATCATGCTGCTCAACTGGCAATAATCAAGCACGTGACCAGGCAGGAATCACGCAGCTCAGCTGGCAATTGTCAAGCAGATGAGCCGACAGGAATCACGCAGCTCAGCTGGCAATTGTCATGCAGATGAGCCGGCAGGAATCACGCAGCTCAGCAGGCCCTGATCACTTGACTCTGCAGGCACTGATCACGTGGCTGATCAAGTCCAGAACACGTGACTGAGCATGCACTGATCACGTGGCTATCATGCACTGATGACGTGACTGCGCATGCACTGATGACGTGGCTGATCGGGCACTGATCACATGGCTCATCATGCACTGATCACGTGTTTATCAGGCAATGATCAGTGACTGACAGGCGCTGATCATGGGACTGTGCACGCACTGATCACGTGGCTATCATGCACTGATCACGTGACTGCGCATGCACTGATGACGTGGCTGTTCGGGCACTGATCACGTGTTTATCGGGCAGTGATCAGTGACTGACAGGCGCTGATCAGGGGACTGTGCACGCACTGATCAGGTGGCTGATCAGGAACTGACCACCTGACCTCGCATGCAGTGATCACGTGGCTGGTCGATCACTGATCACGTGTTTATCATACGGTGATCACGTGACTGTGAGGCGCTGATCACGTGAATGTGCCGTCAGTGATCACGTGGCTGAGCAGGCACTTATATCGTGACTGAACATGCACTGATCATGTGCCGGGAGCCGGGGAGGCCTTCCACTCTGGACAAAGGTCATGAGGAAGGAGGCTCGGCATACGCAAATGTGGGATCGAGCCTCAGGAGTCCACCCGGATATTCTCGAGCATCTCCCCCAAAAAAACCGGAGTCTGCCTACTGTATTGCTTTGTGCTCTCACCTCTGATTTCACTGGGGGCTGTCCCCCACCACCATCTCGCTCTCTCTGTCAAAGAGTTAACTTACAGCTCCAATTCATAAAGTTCCTTGTCATTCTTCCCTTTAACTTCCAGCTGAGTCTCCATCTGGAGCGCGGAACCCACCACGCTTACTAATTATGCCTGGGCTGCTAAGACCCACTCGAGAAGGTGTCTAGGGTGAGGCACCTTTCGCTATTCGAGAGGGCGCCTGCGGCCTACGTAAGTGGTGCAAACTTCTTGTCTTGAAGTTTGATTGGTCTTCCGCGTAAACCAAGCTACTCAGTCTCTTTTCTCCACCGAATTTTCCTAATGAGCTCTCCTCATACTATTATTCTTGACATCTCTGATTAGCATATAAATAGTCGCCTAGGCCATCTCTCCTTCGAATACCCTGGATCAGTTGGGGCTGGTCCCCGGCAGGTGGCGACCGAACAGGGACCTCAGGAGGCAATACTCAAAGAGCTGAGCAGACACGAACCACGCAACCAGCAGGCAATAGGCATGGAGCTCAGCAGTGACGAATCATGCTGCTCAACTGGCAATAATCAAGCACGTGACCAGGCAGGAATCACGCAGCTCAGCTGGCAATTGTCAAGCAGATGAGCCGACAGGAATCACGCAGCTCAGCTGGCAATTGTCATGCAGATGAGCCGGCAGGAATCACGCAGCTCAGCAGGCCCTGATCACGTGACTCTGCAGGCACTGATCACGTGGCTGATCAAGTCCAGATCACGTGACTGAGCATGCACTGATCACGTGGCTATCATGCACTGATGACGTGACTGCGCATGCACTGATGACGTGGCTGATCGGGCACTGATCACATGGCTCATCATGCACTGATCACTTGTTTATCAGGCAATGATCAGTGACTCACAGGCGCTGATCATGGGACTGTGCACGCACTGATCACGTGACTATCATGCACTGATCACGTGACTGCGCATACACTGATGACGTGGCTGTTCGGGCACTGATCACTTGTTTATCAGGCAGTGATCAGTGACTGACAGCACTGATCAGGGGACTGTGCAGCACGGCTCACATGCACTGATCACGTGTTTATCAGGCAATGATCAGTGACTGACAGGCGCTGATCATGTGCAGCACTGATCACGTGGCTATCATGCACTGATCACGTGACTGCGCATGCACTGATGACGTGGCTCTTCGGGCACTGATCACGTGTTTAGCGGGCAGTGATCAGTGACTGACAGGCGCTGATCAGGGGACTGTGCACGCACTGATCAGGTGGCTGATCAGGAACTGACCACCTGACCTCGCATGCAGTGATCACGTGGCTGGTCGATCACTGATCACGTGTTTATCATACGGTGATCACGTGACTGTGAGGCGCTGATCACGTGACTGTGCCGTCAGTGATCACGTGGCTGAGCAGGCACAGATATCGTGACTGAGCATGCACTGATCATGTGCCGGGAGCCGGGGAGGCATTCCACTCTGGACAAAGGTCATGAGGAAGGAGGCTCGGCATACGCAAATGCGGGATCGAGCCTCAGGAGTCCACACGGATGTTCTCGAGCATCTCCCCCCCCAAAAAAAACCGGAGTCTGCCTACTGTATTGCTTTGTGCTCGCACCTCTGATTTCACTGGGGGCTGTCCCCCACCACCATCTCGCTCTCTCTGTCAAAGAGTTAAATTACAGCTCCAATTCATAAAGTTCCTTGTCATTCTTCCCTTTAACTTCCAGCTGAGTCTCCATCTGGAGCGCGGAACCCACCACGCTTACTAATTATGCCTGGGCTGCTAAGACCCACTCGAGAAGGTGTCTAGGGTGAGGCACCTTTCGCTATTCGAGAGGGCGCCTGCGGCCTACGTAAGTGGTGCAAACTTCTTGTCTTGAAGTTTGATTGGTCTTCCGCGTAAACCAAGCTACTCAGTCTCTTTTCTCCACCGAATTTTCCTACTGAGCTCTCCTCATACTATTATTCTTGACATCTCTGATTAGCATATAAATAGTCGCCTAGGCCATCTCTCCTTCGAATACCCTGGATCAGTTGGGGCTGGTCCCCGGCAGGTGGCGACCGAACAGGGACCTCAGGAGGCAATACTTAAAGAGCTGAGCAGACACGAACCACGCAATCAGCAGGCAATAAGCATGGAGTTCAGCAGTGACGAATCATGCTGCTCAACTGGCAATAATCAAGCACGTGACCAGGCAGGAATCACGCAGCTCAGCTGGCAATTGTCAAGCAGATGAGCCGACAGGAATCACGCAGCTCAGCTGGCAATTGTCATGCAGATGAGCCGGCAGGAATCACGCAGCTCAGCAGGCCCTGATCACGTGACTCTGCAGGCACTGATCACGTGGCTGATCAAGTCCAGATCACGTGACTGAGCATGCACTGATCACGTGGCTATCATGCACTGATGACGTGACTGCGCATGCACTGATGACGTGGCTGATCGGGCACTGATCACATGGCTCATCATGCACTGATCACTTGTTTATCAGGCAATGATCAGTGACTCACAGGCGCTGATCATGGGACTGTGCACGCACTGATCACGTGACTATCATGCACTGATCACGTGACTGCGCATACACTGATGACGTGGCTGTTCGGGCACTGATCACGTGTTTATCAGGCAGTGATCAGTGACTGACAGGCGCTGATCAGGGGACTGTGCACGCACTGATCAGGTGGCTGATCAGGAACTGACCACGTGACCGCGCATGCAGTGATCACGTGGCTGGTCGTTCACTGATCACGTGTTTATCATAGGGTGATCACGTGACTGAGAGGCGCTGATCACGTGACTGTGCGGTCAGTGATCACGTGGCTGAGCAGGCACTGATATCGTGACTGAGCATGCACTGATCATGTGCCGGGAGCCGGGGAGGCATTCCACTCTGGACAAAGGTCATGAGGAAGGAGGCTCGGCATACGCAAATGCGGGATCGAGCCTCAGGAGTCCACCCGGATATTCTCGAGCATCTCCCCCCCAAAATAACCGGAGTCTGCCTACTCTATTGCTTTGTGCTCTCACCTCTGATTTCACTGGGGGCTGTCCCCCACCACCATCTCGCTCTCTCTGTCAAAGAGTTAAATTAGAGCTCCAATTCATAAAGTTCCTTGTCATTCTTCCCTTTAACTTCCAGCTGAGTCTCCATCTGGAGCGCGGAACCCACCACGCTTACTAATTATGCCTGGGCTGCTAAGACCCACTCGAGAAGGTGTCTAGGGTGAGGCACCTTTCGCTATTCGAGAGGGCGCCTGCGGCCTACGTAAGTGGTGCAAACTTCTTGTCTTGAAGTTTGATTGGTCTTCCGCGTAAACCAAGCTACTCAGTCTCTTTTCTCCACCGAATTTTCCTACTGAGCTCTCCTCATACTATTATTCTTGACATCTCTGATTAGCATATAAATAGTCGCCTAGGCCATCTCTCCTTCGAATACCCTGGATCAGTTAGGGCTGGTCCCCGGCAGGTGGCGACCGAACAGGGACCTCAGGAGGCAATACTCAAAGAGCTGAGCAGACACGAACCACGCAACCAGCAAGCAATAGGCATGGAGCTCAGCAGTGACGAATCATGCTGCTCAACTGGCAATAATCAAGCACGTGACCAGGCAGGAATCACGCAGCTCAGCCGGCAATTGTCAAGCAGATGAGCCGACAGGAATCACGCAGCTCAGCTGGCAATTGTCATGCAGATGAGCCGGCAGGAATCACGCAGCTCAGCAGGCCCTGATCACGTGACTCTGCAGGCACTGATCACGTGGCTGATCAAGTCCAGATCACGTGACTGAGCATGCACTGATCACGTGGCTATCATGCACTGATGACGTGACTGCGCATGCACTGATGACGTGGCTGATCGGGCACTGATCACATGGCTCATCATGCACTGATCACGTGTTTATCAGGCAATGATCAGTGACTGACAGGCGCTGATCATGGGACTGTGCACGCACTGATCACGTGGCTATCATGCACTGATCACGTGACTGCGCATGCACGGATGACGTGGCTGTTCGGGCACTGATCACGTGTTTATCAGGCAGTGATCAGTGACTGACAGGCGCTGATCAGGGGACTGTGCACGCAGTGATCACGTGGCTATCATGCACTGATCACGTGTTTATCAGGCAGTGATCAGTGACTGACAGGCGGTGATCAGGGGACTGTGCACGCACTGATCAGGTGGCTGATCAGGAACTGACCACCTGACCGCGCATGCCGTGATCACGTGGCTGGTCGTTCACTGATCACGTGTTTATCATAGGGTGATCACGTGACTGAGAGGCGCTGATCACGTGACTGTGCCGTCAGTGATCACGTGGCTGAGCAGGCACTGATATCGTGACTGAGCATGCACTGATCATGTGCCGGGAGCCGGGGAGGCCTTCCACTCTGGACAAAGGTCATGAGGAAGGAGGCTCGGCATACGCAAATGAGGGATCGAGCCTCAGGAGTCCACCCGGATGTTCTCGAGCATCTTCCCCCCAATAAAAACCGGAGTCTGCCTACTGTATTGCTTTGTGCTCTCACCTCTGATTTCACTGGGGGCTGTCCCCCACCACCAGCTCGCTCTCTCTGTCAAAGAGTTAACTTACAGCTCCAATTCATAAAGTTCCTTGACATTCTTCCCTTTAACTTCCAGATGAGTCTCCATCTGGAGCGCGGAACCCACCACGCTTACTAATTATGCCTGGGCTGCTAAGACCCACTCGAGAAGGTGTCTAGGGTGAGGCACCTTTCGCTATTCGAGAGGGCGCCTGCGGCCTACGTAAGTGGTGCAAACTTCTTGTCTTGAAGTTTGATTGGTCTTCCGCGTAAACCAAGCTACTCAGTCTCTTTTCTCCACCGAATTTTCCTACTGAGCTCTCCTCATACTATTATTCTTGACATCTCTGATTAGCATATAAATAGTCGCCTAGGCCATCTCTCCTTCGAATACCCTGGATCAGTTGGGGCTGGTCCCCGGCAGGTGGCGACCGAACAGGGACCTCAGGAGGCAATACTCAAAGAGCTGAGCAGACACGAACCACGCAATCAGCAGGCAATAAGCATGGAGCTCAGCAGTGACGAATCATGCTGCTCAACTGGCAATAATCAAGCACGTGACCAGGCAGGAATCACGCAGCTCCGCTGGCAATTGTCAAGCAGATGAGCCGACAGGAATCACGCAGCTCAGCTGGCAATTGTCATGCAGATGAGCCGGCAGGAATCACGCAGCTCAGCAGGCCCTGATCACGTGACTCTGCAGGCACTGATCACGTGGCTGATCAAGTCCAGATCACGTGACTGAGCATGCACTGATCACGTGGCTATCATGCACTGATGACGTGACTGCGCATGCACTGATGACGTGGCTGATCGGGCACTGATCACATGGCTCATCATGCACTGATCACGTGTTTATCAGGCAATGATCAGTGACTGACAGGCGCTGATCATGGGACTGTGCACGCACTGATCACGTGGCTATCATGCACTGATCACGTGACTGCGCATGCACTGATGACGTGGCTGTTCGGGCACTGATCACGTGTTTATCAGGCAGTGATCAGTGACTGACAGGCGCTGATCATGGGACTGTGCACGCACTGATCAGGTGGCTGATCAGGAACTGACCACCTGACCGCGCATGCAGTGATCACGTGGCTGGTCGTTCACTGATCACGTGATTATCATACGGTGATCACGTGACTGAGAGGCGCTGATCACGTGACTGTGCCGTCAGTGATCACGTGGCTGAGCAGGCACTGATATCGTGACTGAGCATGCACTGATCATGTGCCGGGAGCCGGGGAGGCCTTCCACTCTGGACAAAGGTCATGAGGAAGGAGGCTCGGCATACGCAAATGAGGGATCGAGCCTCAGGAGTCCACCCGGATGTTCTCGAGCATCTTCCCCCCAATAAAAACCGGAGTCTGCCTACTGTATTGCTTTGTGCTCTCACCTCTGATTTCACTGGGGGCTGTCCCCCACCACCATCTCGCTCTCTCTGTCAAAGAGTTAACTTACAGCTCCAATTCATAAAGTTCCTTGTCATTCTTCCCTTTAACTTCCAGATGAGTCTCCATCTGGAGCGCGGAACCCACCACGCTTACTAATTATGCCTGGGCTGCTAAGACCCACTCGAGAAGGTGTCTAGGGTGAGGCACCTTTCGCTATTCGAGAGGGCGCCTGCGGCCTACGTAAGTGCTGCAAACTTCTTGTCTTGAAGTTTGATTGGTCTTCCGCGTAAACCAAGCTACTCAGTCTCTTTTCTCCACCGAATTTTCCTACTGAGCTCTCCTCATACTCTTATTCTTGACATCTCTGATTAGCATATAAATAGTCGCCTAGGCCATCTCTCCTTCGAATACCCTGGATCAGTTGGGGCTGGTCCCCGGCAGGTGGCGACCGAACAGGGACCTCTGGAGGCAATACTCAAAGAGCTGAGCAGACACGAACCACGCAATCAGCAGGCAATAAGCATGGAGCTCAGCAGTGACGAATCATGCTGCTCAACTGGCAATAATCAAGCACGTGACCAGGCAGGAATCACGCAGCTCAGCTGGCAATTGTCAAGCAGATGAGCCGACAGGAATCACAGCAGCTCAGCTGGCAATTGTCATGCAGATGAGCCGGCAGGAATCACGCAGCTCAGCAGGCCCTGATCACGTGACTCTGCAGGCACTGATCACGTGGCTGATCAAGTCCAGATCACGTGACTGAGCATGCACTGATCACGTGGCTATCATGCACTGATGACGTGACTGCGCATGCACTGATGGCGTGGCTGATCGGGCACTGATCACATGGCTCATCATGCACTGATCACGTGTTTATCAGGCAATGATCAGTGACTGACAGGCGCTGATCATGGGACTGGGCACGCACTCATCACGTGGCTATCATGCACTGATCACGTGACTGCGCATGCACTGATGACGTGGCTGTTCGGGCACTGATCACGTGTTTATCAGGCAGTGATCAGTGACTGACAGGCGCTGATCAGGGGACTGTGCACGCACTGATCAGGTGGCTGATCAGGAACTGACCACCTGACCGCGCATGCAGTGATCACGTGGCTGGTCGTTCACTGATCACGTGATTATCATACGGTGATCACGTGACTGAGAGGCGCTGATCACGTGACTGTGCCGTCAGTGATCACGTGGCTGAGCAGGCACTGATATCGTGACTGAGCATGCACTGATCATGTGCCGGGTGCCGGGGAGGCATTCCACTCTGGACAAAGGTCATGAGGAAGGACTTGATCAGCCACGTGATCAGTGCCTGCAGAGTCACGTGATCAGGGCCTGCTGAGCTCGTGATTCCTGTCGGCTCATCTGCTTGACAATTGCCAGCTGAGCTGCGTGATTCCTGCCTGTCACGTGCTTGATTATTGCCAGTTGAGCAGCATGATTC
>NW_026894697.1:0-91828 GCF_032452875.1 Bos javanicus | reverse complement strand
TCACGTGACTGATCATGCACTGTTCACGTGTCTGATCATGCACTGATCACGTGGCTGATCATGCACTGATCACGTAACTGATCATGCACTGATCACGTGGCTGATCATACACTGTTCACGTGTCTGACCATGCACTTATCACGTGGCTGATCATACACTGCTCACGTAACTGATCATGCAGTGATCACGTGGCACTCATGCACTGATCACGTTGGTGATCATACTCTGCTCACGTAACTGATCATGCACACATCACGTGGCTATCATGCACTGCTCACGTGGCTCGTCATGCAATGTCACGCAACTACCGTATACTGGTCACGTGACTGATCATGCACAGGTCACGTAAATGATCATGCACTGTTCACGTGACTGATCATGTACTGATCACGTGACTGATCATGCACTGATCACGTGGCTATCATGCTCTGCTCACGTGGCTGATCATGCAATGATCGCGTTGCAACCATGTACTGGTCACGTGACTGATCATGCACTGATCACGTAATTGATCCTGCACTGATCAGGTGACTTATCATGCACTGTTCACGTGACTGATCATGCACTGATCACGTGATTGATCATGCACTGATCTCGTGGCTATCATGCACTGATAACGTGGCTTATCATGCAATGTTCATGTAGCTACCATGTACTGGTCACGTGACTGATCATGCACTGATCACGTAATTGATCATGCACTGATCAGGTGACTTATCATGCACTGTTCACGTGACTGATCATGCACTGATCACGGGAGTGATCATGCACTGATTTCGTGGCTATCATGCACGGCTCACGTGGCTGATCATGCAATGATCACATAGCTACCATGTACTGGTCACATGACTGATCATGCACTGATCACGTGACTGATAATGTACTGATCACGTGGCTATCATGCACTACTCACGTGGCTGATCGTGCAATGATCATGTAGCTACTATGTACCGGTCACGTGACTAAACATACACCCATCAGGTCACTGATCATGCACTGATCACGTGGCTTTCATTCACTGTTCACGTGGCTGTTCATACACTGATCACCTGCCTGGTCATGCACAGATCACGTGACTAATCATGAACTGATCACGTGGCTATCATGCACTGATCACCCTGCTGATCATGCACTGATCACGTGGCTATCATGCACTGATCACGTGACTGATCATGCACTCATCACGTAGCTACCATGTACTGGTCAGGTGACTGATCATGCACTGATCATGTAATTGATCATGCACTGATCACGTGACTATAATGCACTGATCACGTGGCGGATCAAACACTGTTCACGTGCCTGGTCATGCACAGATCACGTGACTAATCATGAACTGATCAGGTGGCTATAATTCACTGATCAGGTGGATATCATGCACTGATTACGTGCCTGTCATGCACAGATCACGTGACTAATCATGAACTGATCACGTAGGTATCATGCACTGATCACGTGGCTGATCATACACTGTTCACGTGTCTGATCATGCACTGATCACGTGGCTGATCATACTCTGCTCATGTAGTTGATCATGCACTGATATCTTGTCTATCATGTGGTGCTCACGTGGTTGATTCTGCAATGATCAAGTTGCTAACATGCACTGGTCACTCGACTGATCATGCACAGATCACGTAAATGATCGTGCACTGTTCCCGTGACTGATCATGTACTGATCACGTGACTGATCATGCACTGATCACGTGGCTATCATGCTCTCCTCACGTGGGTGATCATGCAATGATCATGTAGCAACCATGTACTGCTCACCTGACTGATCATGCACTGATTGCGTGACTGTTCTCGCACTGATCACTTGACTGATCATGCACTGATCACGTGGCTATCATGCACTGATCACGTGGTTTCATGCACTGATCACGTGTTTGATCATACACTGTTCACGTGTCTGACCATGCACTGCTCACGTGGCTGATCATACACTGTTCACGTAACTGATCATGCACTGATCACGTGGATATCATGCACTGATCACGTGGCTGAACATGCACTGTTCACGTGGCTATCATGCACTGCTCACGTGGCTGATCATGCAATGATCACGTAGCAACCATGGACTGGTCACGTGACTGATCATGCACTGATCACGTAATTAATCCTGCACTGATCACCTCACTCATCATGCACTGATCACGTGGCTGATCACACGTATCACGTGACTGATCATGCACTGATCACGTGGTTATCATGCACTGATCACGTGGATATCATTCACTGATCACGTGGATATCATGCACTGCTCACGTGGCTAATCATGCAATGATCACGTAGCTACCATGTACTGGTAACATGACTGATCATACACTGATCACGTAATTGATCATGCACTGATCACGTGGCTGATCATGCACTGATCATTTGGCTATCATGCACTGATTACTTGGCTGATCATACACTGAACACGTGCCTGGTCATGTACTGAACACGTGCCTGGTCATGCTCTGATCACGTGACTGATAAAGCACTGATCATCTGGCTATCATGCACTCATTACCTGGCTATCGTGCACTGATCACGTGGTTGATCATACACTGATCACGAGACTGATCATGCACTGATCACGTGGATGATCATACACTGATCATGTGACAGATCATGCAGTGATCACGTGGCTATCATGCACTGATCAAGTGGCTGATCATACTATGCTCCCGAAACTGATCATGCACTGATCACTTGGCTGTCATGCACTGCTCACGTGGCTGATCATGCACTGATCCCGTGACTGATCATGCACTGATCACGTGGCTGAACACGCACTGATCACGTAATTGATCATGCACTGATCATGTGGCTGATCATGCACTGATTACTTGGCTGGTCATACACTGAACACATGCCTGGTCATGCACTGATCACGTGGATAATCACGCACTGATCACGTAATTCATCATGCACTGATCATGTGGCTGATCATGCACTGCTCACGTGTCTGGTCATGCAATGATCACGTAGCTACCATATAATGGTCACGTGATTCATCATGCACAGATTACGTAAATGATCATGCACTGTTCACGTGACTGATTATGTACTGATCACGTGCCTGGTCATGCACTGATCACGTGGCTGATCATGCACTGATCACGTGACTGATCATGCACTGATCACGTGGCTGAACATACACTGATCACGTGGCTATAACGCACTGCTCATGTAGCTGATCATGCAATGATCACGTAGCTACCATGTACTGGTCACATGACTGATCATGCACTGATCTCGTGACTGATAATGCACTGATCACGTGGCTATCATGCACTACCCACGTGGCTGATCATGCAATGATCATGTAGCTACCATGTACCGGTCACGTGACTAATCATACACCCATCAGATGACTGACCATGCACTGATATCGTGGCTATCATGCACTGATCACGTGGCTGATCATCCACTGATCACGTAATTGATCAGCACTGATCACGTGGCTGATCATGCAATGATCACGTGACTGACCATGCACTGATCACGTGACTGATCATCCACTGATCAGTTGGCTATCATGCACTTATTACTTGGCTGATCATACACTGATCACGTGACTGATAATGCACTGATCATCTGGCTATCGTGCACTCATTACCTGGCTATCGTGCACTGATCACGTGGTTGATCATACACTGATCACGAGACTGATCATGCACTGATCACGTCTATATCATGCACTGATCACATGGCTGATCACGCACTGATCACGTGACTGATCATACACTGATCACGTGACAGATCATGCACTGATTACGTGACTGATCATGCACTGATCTCATTTCGGATCATGCACTGATCACGTGGCTTTCATGTACTGCTCACGTGGCTGATCTGGCAATGATCACGTAGCTACCCTGTACTGGTCACGTGACTGATCATGCACTGATCATGTAATTGATCATGCACTGATCATGTGGCTGATCATGCACTGATCACGTGGCTGATCATCCACTGATCACGTGACTGATCATGCACTGATCACGTGACTGATCATGCACTGATCACGTGGCTATCATGCACTACTCACGTGGCTGATCATGCAATGATCATGTAGCTACCATGTACCGGTCAGGTGACTGATCATACACCCATCAGGTGATGGATCATGCACTGATAACGTGGCTGATCATACACTGATCACCTGCCTTGTCATGGACAGATCACGTGACAAATCATGAACTGATCACATAGCTATCATGAACTGATCACCTGGCTGATCATGCAGTGATCACGTGGCTGATCATGCACTGATACCGTGCCTGAGCATGGACTGATCACATGACTATCATGTAGTGATCACGTGACTTAATGGCTCTGATCATGTGACTGATCATGCGCTGATCATGTTTGCTATCATACACTGTTCATGTGCCTCTGGAGGCAATAAACAAAGAGCTGAGTAGGCACGAATCAAACAGTCAGCAGGCAATAATCATGGAACTCAGCTGTGAGGAATCATGCTGCCCAGCTGGCAACAATCAAGCAGCTGAGCAGGCAGGAATTACGCAGCACAGCTGGCAATTGTCAAGCAGATGACAGGAAGGAATCGTGCAGCTCAGCTGGCAATTGTCAAGCAGATGAGCAGACAGGAATCACGCAGCTCAGCAGGCCCTGATCACGTGACTGAGCATGCACTGTTCACGTGGCTGATCATACACTGATCACGTGATGATCATGCACTGATCACTTGGATATCATGCACTGATCACGTGGCTGATCATACACTGTTCACGTGTCTGACCATGCACTGATCACGTGGCTGATCATACACTGCTCACGTAACTGATCATGCACTGATCACGTGGCTATCATGCACTGATCACGTGGCTGAACATGCACTGTTCACATGGCTGATCACACACCTGTCACGTGACATATCATGCACTGATCACCTGACTGATCATGCACTGATCACGTGGCTGATCATGCACTGATCACGTAATTGATCATGCACTTATCATTTGGCTGATCATGCACAGATCACGTAAATGTTCACGCACTGTTCACGTGACTGATCATGTACTGATCACGTAACTGATCATGCACTGATCACATGGCTGATCCTGCAATGATCACGTGACTGACCATGCACTGATCACGTGACTGATCATCCACTGATCAGTTGGCAATCATGCACTTATTACTTGGCTGATCATACACTGATCACATGACTGATAATGTACTGATCATCTGGCTATCTTGCTCTCATTACCTGGCTATCGTGCACTGATCACGTGGTTGATCATACACTGATCACGAGACTGATCATGCACTAATCACGGCTATATCATGCACTGATCACATGACTGTCCATGCACTGATCACCCGGATGATCATACACTGATCATGCGACAGATCATGAACTGATCACGTGGCTATCATGCACTGCTCATGCGGCTGTTCAGGCAATGATCACGTAGCTACCATGTACTGGTCACGTGAGTGATCATGCACTGATCACGTAATGGATCATGCACTGTTAACGTGAGTGATCATGCACTGATCACGTGACTGATCATGCACTGATCTCGTGGCTATCATGCACTGCTCACGCGGCTGTTCATGCAATGATCACCTAACTACCATATACTGGTCACGTGACTGATCATGCACTGATCACGTAATTGATCATGCACAGATCATGTGGCTGATCATGCACTGATCACGTGGCTGATCATCCACTGATCTCGTGGCTATCATGCACGGCTCATGTGGCTGATCATGCAATGATCACCTAGCTACCATATACTGGTCACGTGACTGATCATGCACTGATCACGTAATTGATCATGCACTGATCATGTGGCTGATCATGCACTGATCACGTGGCTGATCATCCACTGATCACGTGACTGATCATGCATTGACCACGTGACTGATCATGCACTGATCTCGTGGCTATCATGCACTGATCACTTGGCTGGTCATACACTGATCACGTGCCAGGTCATGCACACATTACATGACTGATCATGCACTGAACACGTGACTGATCATGCACTGATCACGTGGCTATCATGCACTACTCACGTGGCTGATCATGCAATGATCATGTAGCTACCATGTACCGGTCAGGTGACTGATCATACACCCACCAGGTGACTGATCATGCACTGATCACGTGGCTATCATGCACTGTTCACGTGGCTGATCATACACTGATCACCTGCCTGGTCATGCACAGATCACGTGACAAATCATGAACTGATCACATAGCTATCATGAACTGATCACCTGGCTGATCATGCACTGATCACGTGGCTGATCATGCACTGATACCGTGACTGAGCATGGACTGATCACATGACTATCATGTAGTGATCACGTGACTTAATGGCTCTGATCATGTGACTGATCATGTTTGCTATCATACACTGATCATGTGCCTCTGGAGGCAATAAACAAAGAGCTGAGTAGGCACGAATCAAACAGTCAGCAGGCAATAATCATGGAACTCAGGTGTGAGGAATCATGCTGCTCAGCTGGCAATAATCAAGCAGCTGAGCAAGCAGGAATTAGGCAGCACAGCTGGCAATTGTCAAGCAGATGACAGGCAGGAATCGTGCAGCTCAGCTGGCAATTGTCAAGCAGATGAGCAGACAGTAATCACGCAGCTCAGCAGGCCCTGATCACGTGACTGAGCATGCACTGTTCACGTGGCTAATCATAAACTGATCATGTGATGATCATGCACTGATCACTTGGATATCATGCACTGATCACATGGCTGATCATACACTCTTCACGTGTCTGACCATGCACTGATCACGTGGCTCATCATACACTGCTCAGGTAACTGATCATGCACTGATCACGTGGCTATCATGGACTGATCACGTGGCTGAACATGCACTGTTCACGTGGCTGATCACACACCTGTCACGTGACATATCATGCACTGATCACGTGGCACTCATGCACTGATCACGTGGCTGATCATACTCTGCTCACGTAACTCATCATGCACACATCACGTGGCTATCATACACTGCTCACGTGGCTCGTCATGGAATGATCACATAGCTACCATATACTGGTCACGTGACTGATCATGCACAGATCACGTAACTGATCATGCCCTGTTCACGTGACTGATCATGTACTGATCACGTGACTGATCATGCACTGATCACGTGGCTATCATGCTCTGCTCACGTGGCTGATCATGCAACGATCACGTAGCAACCATGTACAGGTCACGTGACTGATCATGCAATGATCACCTAATTGATCCTGCACTGATCACGTGGCTCATCATGCACTGATCACGTGGCTGATCACACATGTATCACGTGACTGATCATGCACTGATCATGTGGCTCTCATGCACTGATCACGTGGCTATCATGCACTGATCACGTGGATATCATGCACTGATCACGTGGCTGATCACACACGTATCACATGACTGATCATGCACTGATCACGTGGCTATCATGCACTGATTACGTGGCTATCATGCACTTATCACGTGGCTGATCACGCAATTATCACGTAGCTACCATGTACTTGTCACGTGACTGATCATGCACTGATCAGTACTTCATCCTGCACTGATCACATGGCTCATCACGCACTGATTAGTTGGCTGATCACACACGTATCACGTGACTGATCATGTACAGATCACGTGAATAATCATGAAGTGATCACGTGGCTATCCTGCACTGATCACGTGGTATCATGCACTGATCACGTGGCTGATCACACACGTATCACGTGACTGATCATGCACTGATCACGTGACTGATCATGCACTGCTCACGTGGCTGATCATGCAATGATCACACAGCTACCATGTACTGGTCACTTGACTGATCATGCACTGATCACATAATTGATCATGCACTGCTCACCTGGCTTATCATGCATTGATCATGTGACTGATCATGGGCTGATCATGTTTGGTGTCACACACTGATCATGTGCCTCTGGACGCAATGAACATAGAGCTGAGTAAGCAGGAATCAGTCAGCAGGCTATAATCATGGAACTCAGCTCTGAGAAATCATGCTGCTCAGCTGGCAATAATCAAGTAGATGAGCAGGCAGGAATTACGCGGCACAGGTGGCAATTGTCAAGGAGATGACAGGCAGGAATCGTGCAGCTCAGCTGGAAATTGTCAAGCAGATGAGCAGACAGTAATCACGAAGCTCAGCAGGCCCTGATCACGTAACTGAGCATGCACTGTTCACATGGCTGAACACACCCATCACGTGACTGATCATGCAGTGATCATGTGACTGATCATGCACTGATCACGTAGCTATCTTGCACTGATCACTTGGCTGATCATACACTCATCATGGGACTGATCGTGCAATGATCACGGCGCTATCATGCATTGACTACATGACTCCACATGCACTGATCACGTGGATGATCATGCACTGATCACGTGACTAACCATGCACTGATCACGTGACTGATCAGGCACTGATCACATGGCTGATCATGCACTGATCACGTGGCTATCATGCACTGCTCACGTGGCTGATCAGGCAATGATCACGTAGCTACCATGTACTGGTCACATGACTGATCATGCACTGATCACGTAATTGATCATGCACTGATCATGTGGCTGATCATGCACTGATCACGTGGCTGATCATACACTGATCACGTGACTGATAATGCACTGATGACGTGACTGATTATGCACTGATCACGTGGCTATCATGCACTGATCACTTGGCTGGACATACACTGATCACTTGCCTGGTCATGCACTGATCACGTGGCTGATCATGCACTGATCACGTGACTGATCAGGCAATGATCACGTAGCTACCATGTACTGGTCACATGACTGATCATGCACTGATCACGTAATTGATCATGCACTGGTCATGTGGATGATCATGCACTGATCACGTGGCTGATCATACACTGATCACGTGACTGATAATGCACTGATGACGTGACTGATCATGCACTGATCACGTGGCTATCATGCACTGATCACTTGGCTGGACATACACTGATCACTTGCCTGGTCATGCACTGATCACGTGGCTATCATGCACTGCTCACGTGGCTGATCAGGCAATGATCACGTAGCTACCATGTACTGGTCACATGACTGATCATGCATTGATCACGTAATTGATCATGCACTGGTCATGTGGCTGATCATGCCCTGATCACGTGGCTGATCATACACTGATCACGTGACTGATAATGCACTGATGACGTGACTGATCATGCACTGATCACGTGGCTATCATGCACTGATCACTTGGCTGGACATACACTAATCACTTGTCTGGTCATGCACTGATCACGTGTCTGATCATGCACTGATCACGTGGCTATCATGCACTACTCACGTGGCTGATCATGCGATGATCACGCAGCTACCATGTACTGGTCACATGACTGATCATGCACTGATCACGTGACTGATCATGCAGTGATCACGTGGCTATCATGCACTACTCACGTGGCTGATCATGCAATGATCATGTAGCTACCATGTACAGGTCACCTGAATGATCATACACCCATCAGGTGACTTATCATGCACTGATCACGAGGCCATCATGCACTGATCACGAGACTGATCATGCACTGATCACGTCTATATCATGCACTGATCACATGACTGCCCATGCACTGATCACGTGGATGATCATACACTAATCATGTGACAGATCATGCACTGATCACGTGGCTGATCATGCACTGATACTGTGACTGAGCATGGACTGATCACATGACTATCATGTAGTGATCAGGTGACTTAATGGCGCTGATTATGTGACTGATCATGCGCTGATCATGTTTGCTATCATACACTGATCATGTGCCTCTGGAGGCAATAAACAAAGAGCTGAGTAGGCACGAATCAAACAGTCAGCAGGCAATAATCATGGAACTCAGGTGTGAGGAATCATGCTGCTCAGCTGGCAATAATCAAGCAGCTGAGCAGGCAGGAATTACGCAGCACAGCTGGCAATTGTCAAGCAGATGACAGGCAGGAATCGTGCAGCTCAGCTGGCAATTTTCAAGCAGATGAGCAGACAGTAATCACGCAGCTCAGCAGGCCCAGATCACGTGACTGAGCATGCCCTGTTCACGTGGCTGATCATACACTGATCACGTGATTGATCATGCACTGATTACTTGGATATCATGCACTGATCACGTGGCTGAACATACACTCTTCACATGTCTGACCATGCACTGATCACGTGGCTGATCATACACTGCTCAGGTAACTGATCATGCACTGATCACGTGGCTATCATGCACTGAATACGTGGCTGAACATGCACTGTTCACGTGGCAGATCACACACCGGTCACGTGACATTTCATGCACTGATCACCTGGCACTCATGCACTGCTCACGTGGCTGATCATACTCTGCTCACGAAACTCATCATGCACTCATCACGTGGCTATCATGCACTGCTCACGTGGTTCGCCATGGAATGATCACGAAGCTACCATATACTGGTCAGGTGACTGATCATGCACAGATCACGTAAATGATCATGCACTGTTCACGTGACTGATCATGTACTGATCACGTGGCTGATCATGCAATGATCACGCAGCTACCATGTACTGGTCGCCTGACTGATCATGCACTGATGATGTAATTGATCATGCACTGATCACGTGGCTTATCATGCACTGAACACGTGAATAATCATGCACTGATCACGTGACTGATCATACACTGATCACGTGATTGATCAAGCACTGATCACTTGGATATCATGCACTGATCACGTGGCTAATCATACACTGTTCACGTGTCTGAACATTCACTGATCACGTGACTGATCATGCACTGCTCACGTGACTGATCATGCACTGATCATATGGCTGGTCATACACTGATCACGTGGCTGGTCATGCAATGATCACGTGGCTAATCACGCACTGGTAACGTAATTCATCATGCACTGATCACGTGGCTGATCATGCACTGCTCACGTGTCTGGTCATGCAATGATCACGTAGCTATCATGCACTGATCACGTGACTGATCATGCACTGATCACGTGGCTGATCATGCACTGATCACGTGACTGATCATGCACTGATCACGTGGCTGATCATGCACTGATCACGTGGCTGATCATGCACTGATCACGTGACTGATCATGCACTGATCACGTGGCTGATCATGCACTGATCACGTGGCTATCATGCACTGATCACGTGGCTGATCATGCACTGATCACGTAGCTACCATGCACTGATCACATGACTGATCATGCACTGATCACGTGACTGATCATGCACTGATCACGTGGCTATCATGCACTATCACGTGGCTGATCATGCACTGATCATGTAGCTATCATGCACTGGTCACGTGACTGATCATGCACTGATCAGTGACTGATCATGCACTGATCACGTGGCTATCATGCACTGATCACGTGGCTGATCATGCACTGATCACGTGATTGATCATGCACTGATCACGTGGCTGATCATGCACTGATCACGTGACTGATCATGCACTGATCACGTGACTGATCATGCACTGATCACGTGGCTATCATGCACTGATCACGTGGCTGATCATGCACTGATCACGTGACTGATCATGCACTGATCACTGGCTATCATGCACTGATCACGTGGCTATCATGCACTGATCACGTGGCTGATCATGCACTGATCACGTGACTGATCATGCACTGATCACGTCTATATCATGCACTGATCACGTGACTGATCATGCACTGATCACGTGGATGATCATGCACTGATCACGTGACTGATCATGCACTGATCACGTGGCTATCATGCACTGATCACGTGGCTGATCATGCAATGATCACGTAGCTACCATGCACTGATCACGTGACTGATCATGCACTGATCACGTAACTGATCATGCACTGATCACGTGACTGATCATGCACTGATCACGTGACTGATCATGCACTGATCACGTGACTGATCATGCACTGATCACGTGGCTATCATGCACTGATCACGTGGCTGATCATGCACTGATCACGTAGCTATCATGCACTGATCACGTGACTGATCATGCACTGATCACGTAATTGATCATGCACTGATCACGTGGCTGATCATGCACTGATCACGTGGCTGATCATGCACTGATCACGTGACTGATCATGCACTGATCACGTGACTGATCATGCACTGATCACGTGGCTATCATGCACTATCACGTGGCTGATCATGCAATGATCATGTAGCTACCATGTACTGGTCACGTGACTGATCATACACTGATCAGGTGATGATCATGCACTGATCACGTGGCTGATCATGCACTGATCACGTGACTGATCATGCACTGATCACGTGACTGATCATGCACTGATCACGTGGCTATCATGCACTGATCACGTGGCTGATCATGCACTGATCACGTGGCTGATCATGCACTGATACCGTGCCTGAGCATGGACTGATCACATGACTATCATGTAGTGATCACGTGACTTAATGGCACTGATCATGTGACTGATCATGCGCTGATCATGTTTGCTATCATACACTGATCATGTGCCTCTGGAGGCAATAAACAAAGAGCTGAGTAGGCACGAATCAAACAGTCAGCAGGCAATAATCATGGAACTCAGCTGTGAGGAATCATGCTGCTCAGCTGGCAATAATCAAGCAGCTGAGCAGGCAGGAATTACGCAGCACAGCTGGCAATTGTCAAGCAGATGAGCAGACAGTAATCACGCAGCTCAGCAGGCCCTGATCACGTGACTGAGCATGCACTGATCACGTGGCTGATCATGCACTGATCACGTGACTGATCATGCACTGATCACGTGGATATCATGCACTGATCACGTGGCTGATCATGCACTGATCACGTGTCTGATCATGCACTGATCACGTGGCTGATCATACACTGCTCACGTAACTGATCATGCACTGATCACGTGGCTGATCATGCACTGATCACGTGGCTGATCATGCACTGATCACGTGGCTGATCATGCACTGATCACGTGACTGATCATGCACTGATCACGTGGCTGATCATGCACTGATCACGTGGCTGATCATGCACTGATCACGTGACTGATCATGCACTGATCACGCAGCTACCATGCACTGATCACGTGACTGATCATGCACTGATCACGTAACTGATCATGCACTGATCACGTGGCTTATCATGCACTGATCATGTGACTGATCATGCACTGATCATGTTTGGTGTCATACACTGATCATGTGCATCTGGAGGCAATGAACAAAGAGCTGAGTAGGCACGAATCAGTCAGCAGGCTATAATCATGGAACTCAGCTCTGAGAAATCATGCTGCTCAGCTGGCAATAATCAAGTAGCTGAGCAGGCAGGAATTACGCAGCACAGCTGGCAATTGTCAAGCAGATGACAGGCAGGAATCGTGCAGCTCAGCTGGCAATTGTCAAGCAGATGAGCAGACAGTAATCACGCAGCTCAGCAGGCCCCAATCACGTGACTGAGCATGCACTGATCACGTGGCTGATCATACACTGATCACGTGACTGATCATGCACTGATCACGTGGATATCATGCACTGATCACGTGGCTGATCATACACTGATCACGTGTCTGATCATGCACTGATCACGTGGCTGATCATGCACTGATCACGTGACTGATCATGCACTGATCACGTGGCATCATGCACTGATCACGTGGCTGATCATGCACTGATCACGTGACTGATCATGCACTGATCACGTGGCTATCATGCACTGATCACGTGGCTGTCATGCAATGATCACGTGGCTACCATATACTGGTCACGTGACTGATCATGCACTGATCACGTAACTGATCATGCACTGATCACGTGACTGATCATGCACTGATCACGTGACTGATCATGCACTGATCACGTGGCTATCATGCACTGATCACGTGGCTGATCATGCACTGATCACGTTGCTACCATGCACTGATCACGTGACTGATCATGCACTGATCACGTGATTGATCATGCACTGATCACGTGACTGATCATGCACTGATCACGTGGCTGATCATGCACTGATCACACAGCTACCATGTACTGATCACGTGACTGATCATGCACTGATCACATGATTGATCATGCACTGATCACGTGGCTTATCATGCACTGATCATGTGACTGATCATGCACTGATCATGTTTGGTGTCATACACTGATCATGTGCCTCTGGAGGCAATGAACATAGAGCTGAGTAGGCAGGAATCAGTCAGCAGGCTATAATCATGGAACTCAGCTCTGAGAAATCATGCTGCTCAGCTGGCAATAATCAAGCAGATGAGCAGGCAGGAATTACGCAGCACAGGTGGCAATTGTCAAGCAGATGACAGGCAGGAATCGTGCAGCTCAGCTGGCAATTGTCAAGCAGATGAGCAGACAGTAATCACGCAGCTCAGCAGGCCCTGATCACGTGACTGAGCATGCACTGTTCACGTGGCTGATCACACTGATCACGTGACTGATCATGCACTGATCACGTGACTGATCATGCACTGATCACGTGGCTATCATGCACTGATCACGTGGCTGATCATGCACTGATCACGGGACTGATCATGCACTGATCACGGGCTATCATGCACTGACACATGACTGACATGCACTGATCACGTGGCTGATCATGCACTGATCACGTGACTGATCATGCACTGATCACGTGACTGATCATGCACTGATCACGTGGCTGATCATGCACTGATCACGTGGCTATCATGCACTGATCACGTGGCTGATCATGCAATGATCACGTAGCTACCATGTACTGGTCACGTGACTGATCATGCACTGATCACGTAACTGATCATGCACTGATCACGTGGCTGATCATGCACTGATCACGTGGCTGATCATGCACTGATCACGTGACTGATCATGCACTGATCACGTGACTGATCATGCACTGATCACGTGGCTATCATGCACTGATCACGTGGCTGATCATGCACTGATCACGTGCCTGATCATGCACTGATCACGTGGCTATCATGCACTGATCACGTGGCTGATCATGCAATGATCACGTAGCTACCATGTACTGATCACGTGACTGATCATGCACTGATCACGTAACTGATCATGCACTGATCACGTGGCTGATCATGCACTGATCACGTGGCTGATCATGCACTGATCACGTGACTGATCATGCACTGATCACGTGACTGATCATGCACTGATCACGTGGCTATCATGCACTGATCACGTGGCTGATCATGCACTGATCACGTGACTGATCATGCACTGATCACGTGGCTGATCATGCACTGATCACGTGGCTATCATGCACTGATCACGTGGCTGATCATGCGATGATCACGCAGCTATCATGCACTGATCACGTGACTGATCATGCACTGATCACGTGACTGATCATGCACTGATCACGTGGCTATCATGCACTGATCACGTGGCTGATCATGCACTGATCACGTAGCTATCATGCACTGATCACGTGACTGATCATGCACTGATCACGTGACTGATCATGCACTGATCACGTGGCTGATCATGCACTGATCACGTGGCTGATCATGCACTGATCACGTGGCTGATCATGCACTGATCACGTGGCTGATCATGCACTGATCACGTGACTGATCATGCACTGATCACGTGACTGATCATGCACTGATCACGTGGCTATCATGCACTGATCACGTGGCTGATCATACACTGATCACGTGCCTGATCATGCACTGATCACGTGGCTGATCATGCACTGATCACGTGACTGATCATGCACTGATCACGTGTCTGATCATGCACTGATCACGTGGCTATCATGCACTGCTCACGTGGCTGATCATGCATGATCACGCAGCTACCATGTACTGGTCACATGACTGATCATGCACTGATCACGTGACTGATCATGCACTGATCACGTGGCTATCATGCACTACTCACGTGGCTGATCATGCAATGATCATGTAGCTACCATGTACAGGTCACCTGAATGATCATACACCCATCAGGTGACTGATCATGCACTGATCACGTGGCTATCATGCACTGATCACGTGACTGATCATGCACTGATCACGTCTATATCATGCACTGATCACATGACTGCCCATGCACTGATCACGTGGATGATCATACACTAATCATGTGACAGATCATGCACTGATCACGTGGCTGATCATGCACTGATACCGTGACTGAGCATGGACTGATCACATGACTATCATGTAGTGATCACGTGACTTAATGGCACTGATCATGTGACTGATCATGCGCTGATCATGTTTGCTATCATACACTGATCATGTGCCTCTGGAGGCAATAAACAAAGAGCTGAGTAGGCACGAATCAAACAGTCAGCAGGCAATAATCATGGAACTCAGGTGTGAGGAATCATGCTGCTCAGCTGGCAATAATCAAGCAGCTGAGCAGGCAGGAATTACGCAGCACAGCTGACAATTGTCAAGCAGATGACAGGCAGGAATCGTGCAGCTCAGCTGGCAATTGTCAAGCAGATGAGCAGACAGTAATCACGCAGCTCAGCAGGCCCAGATCACGTGACTGAGCATGCACTGTTCACGTGGCTGATCATACACTGATCACGTGATTGATCATGCACTGATCACTTGGATATCATGCACTGATCACGTGGCTGATCATACACTGTTCACGTGTCTGACCATGCACTGATCACGTGGCTGATCATGCACTGATCACGTGACTGATCATGCACTGATCACGTGGCTGATCATGCACTGATCACGTGGCTGATCATGCACTGATCACGTGGCTATCATGCACTGATCACGTGACTGATCATGCACTGATCACGTAACTGATCATGCACTGATCACGTGGCTTATCATGCACTGATCATGTGACTGATCATGCACTGATCATGTTTGGTGTCATACACTGATCATGTGCATCTGGAGGCAATGAACAAAGAGCTGAGTAGGCAGGAATCAGTCAGCAGGCTATAATCATGGAACTCAGCTCTGAGAAATCATGCTGCTCAGCTGGCAATAATCAAGTAGATGAGCAGGCAGGAATTACGCAGCACAGCTGGCAATTGTCAAGCAGATGACAGGCAGGAATCGTGCAGCTCAGCTGGCAATATTCAAGCAGATGAGCAGACAGTAATCACGCAGCTCAGCAGGCCCTGATCACGTGACTGATCATGCACTGATCACGTGGCTGATCATACACTGATCACGTGACTGATCATGCACTGATCACGTGGATATCATGCACTGATCACGTGGCTGATCATGCACTGATCACGTGTCTGATCATGCACTGATCACGTGGCTGATCATGCACTGATCACGTAACTGATCATGCACTGATCACGTGGCATCATGCACTGATCACGTGGCTGATCATACACTGATCACGTGACTGATCATGCACTGATCACGTGGCTATCATGCACTGATCACGTGGCTGTCATGCACTGATCACGTAGCTACCATATACTGATCACGTGACTGATCATGCACTGATCACGTGGCTGATCATGCACTGATCACGTGACTGATCATGCACTGATCACGTGACTGATCATGCACTGATCACGTGGCTATCATGCACTGATCACGTGGCTGATCATGCACTGATCACGTTGCAACCATGTACTGGTCACGTGACTGATCATGCACTGATCACGTGACTGATCATGCACTGATCACGTGGCTGATCATGCACTGATCACGTGACTGATCATGCACTGATCACGTGGCTGATCATACACTGATCACGTGACTGATCATGCACTGATCACGTGGCTATCATGCACTGTGCTTGATCATGCACTGATCACGTAGCTATCATGCACTGATCACGTGACTGATCATGCACTGATCACGTGACTGATCATGCACTGATCACGTGACTGATCATGCACTGATCACGCAGCTATCATGCACTGATCACATGACTGATCATGCACTGATCACGTGACTGATCATGCACTGATCACGTGGCTTATCATGCATTGATCATGTGACTGATCATGCGCTGATCATGTTTGGTATCATACACTGATCATGTGCCTCTGGAGGCAATGAACAAAGAGCTGAGTAGGCACGAATCAGTCAGCAGGCTATAATCATGGAACTCAGCTGTGAGAAATCATGCTGCTCAGCTGGCAATAATCAAGCAGATGAGCAGGCAGGAATTACGCAGCACAGCTGGCAATTGTCAAGCAGATGACAGGCAGGAATCGTGCAGCTCAGCTGGCAATTGTCAAGCAGATGAGCAGACAGTAATCACGCAGCTCAGCAGGCCCCAATCACGTGACTGAGCATGCACTGTTCACGTGGCTGATCATATACTGATCACGTGACTGATCATGCACTGATCACTTGGATATCATGCACTGATCACGTGGCTGATCATACACTGATCACGTGTCTGACCATGCACTGATCACGTGGCTGATCATACACTGATCACGTAACTGATCATGCACTGATCACGTGGCATCATGCACTGATCACGTGGCTGATCATGCACTGATCACGTGACTGATCATGCACTGATCACGTGGCTATCATGCACTGATCACGTGGCTGTCATGCAATGATCACGTAGCTACCATATACTGGTCACGTGACTGATCATGCACTGATCACGTAAATGATCATGCACTGATCACGTGACTGATCATGCACTGATCACGTGACTGATCATGCACTGATCACGTGGCTATCATGCACTGATCACGTGGCTGATCATGCACTGATCACGTTGCAACCATGTACTGATCACGTGACTGATCATGCACTGATCACGTAATTGATCATGCACTGATCACGTGGCTGATCATGCACTGATCACGTGACTGATCATGCACTGATCACGTAACTGATCATGCACTGATCACGTGACTGATCATGCACTGATCACGTGACTGATCATGCACTGATCACGTGACTGATCATGCACTGATCACGTGGCTATCATGCACTGATCACGTGGCTGATCATGCACTGATCACGTAGCTATCATGCACTGATCACGTGACTGATCATGCACTGATCACGTGACTGATCATGCACTGATCACGTGACTGATCATGCACTGATCACGTGACTGATCATGCACTGATCACGGGACTGATCATGCACTGATCACGTGGCTATCATGCACTGATCACGTGGCTGATCATGCACTGATCACGTAGCTACCATGCACTGATCACATGACTGATCATGCACTGATCACGTGACTGATCATGCACTGATCACGTGGCTATCATGCACTGATCACGTGGCTGATCATGCAATGATCATGTAGCTCCATGTACTGGTCACGTGACTGATCATGCACTGATCACGTGACTGATCATGCACTGATCACGTGGCTATCATGCACTGATCACGTGGCTGATCATGCACTGATCACGTGCCTGATCATGCACTGATCACGTGACTGATCATGCACTGATCACGTGGCTGATCATGCACTGATCACGTGCTGATCATGCACTGATCACGTGGCTATCATGCACTGATCACGTGACTGATCATGCACTGATCACGTAGCTACCATGCACTGATCACGTGACTGATCATGCACTGATCACGTGACTGATCATGCACTGATCACGTGGCTGATCATGCACTGATCACGTGGCTATCATGCACTGATCACGTGGCTGATCATGCACTGATCACGTGGCTGATCATGCACTGTCACGTGACTATCATGCACTGATCACGTGGCACTCATGCACTGATCACGTGGCTGATCATACACTGCTCACATAACTGATCATGCACGATCACGTGGCTATCATGCACTGATCACGTGGCTGTCATGCAATGATCACGTAGCTACCATGCACTGGTCACGTGACTGATCATGCACTGATCACGTAAATGATCATGCACTGATCACGTGACTGATCATGCACTGATCACGTGACTGATCATGCACTGATCACGTGGCTGATCATGCACTGATCACGTGATTGATCATGCACTGATCACGTGGCTGATCATGCACTGATCACGTGGCTGATCATGCACTGATCACGTGACTGATCATGCACTGATCACGTGACTGATCATGCACTGATCACGTGGCTATCATGCACTGATCACGTGGCTGATCATGCACTGATCACGTGACTGATCATGCACTGATCACGTGACTGATCATGCACTGATCACGTGACTGATCATGCACTGATCACGTGGCTGATCATGCACTGATCACGTGGCTGATCATGCACTGATCACGTGACTGATCATGCACTGATCACGTGACTGATCATGCACTGATCACGTGGCTATCATGCACTGATCACGTGGCTGATCATGCACTGATCACGTGACTGATCATGCACTGATCACTGGCTATCATGCACTGATCACGTGGCTATCATGCACTGATCACGTGGCTGATCATGCACTGATCACGTGACTGATCATGCACTGATCACGTCTGATCATGCACTGATCACGTGACTGATCATGCACTGATCACGTGGATGATCATGCACTGATCATGTGACTGATCATGCACTGATCACGTGGCTATCATGCACTGATCACGTGGCTGATCATGCACTGATCACGTAGCTACCATGTACTGATCACGTGACTGATCATGCACTGATCACGGAATTGATCATGCACTGATCACGTGGCTGATCATGCACTGATCACGTGACTGATCATGCACTGATCACGTGACTGATCATGCACTGATCACGTGGCTATCATGCACTGATCACGTGGCTGATCATGCACTGATCACGTGCCTGATCATGCACTGATCACGTGACTGATCATGCACTGATCACGTGACTGATCATGCACTGATCACGTGGCTATCATGCACTACTCACGTGGCTGATCATGCAATGATCATGTAGCTACCATGTACTGGTCACGTGACTGATCATACACCCATCAGGTGACTGATCATGCACTGATCACGTGGCTGATCATGCACTGATCACCTGACTGATCATGCACTGATCACGTGACATATCATGCACTGATCACATAGCTATCATGCACTGATCACGTGGCTGATCATGCACTGATCACGTGGCTGATCATGCACTGATACCGTGACTGAGCATGGACTGATCACATGACTATCATGTAGTGATCACGTGACTTAATGGCGCTGATCATGTGACTGATCATGCGCTGATCATGTTTGCTATCATACACTGATCATGTGCCTCTGGAGGCAATAAACAAAGAGCTGAGTAGGCACGAATCAAACAGTCAGCAGGCAATAATCATGGAACTCAGCTGTGAGGAATCATGCTGCTCAGCTGGCAATAATCAAGCAGCTGAGCAGGCAGGAATTACGCAGCACAGCTGGCAATTGTCAAGCAGATGAGCAGACAGTAATCACGCAGCTCAGCAGGCCCAGATCACGTGACTGAGCATGCACTGTTCACGTGGCTGATCATACACTGATCACGTGACTGATCATGCACTGATCACTTGGATATCATGCACTGATCACGTGGCTGATCATACACTGATCACGTGTCTGACCATGCACTGATCACGTGGCTGATCATACACTGCTCACGTAACTGATCATGCACTGATCACGTGGCTATCATGCACTGATCACGTGGCTGATCATGCACTGATCACGTGACTGATCACACACTGTCACGTGACTATCATGCACTGATCACGTGGCTGATCATGCACTGATCACGTGACTGATCATGCACTGATCACGTGGCTATCATGCACTGATCACGTGGCTGATCATGCACTGATCACGTGTCTGATCATGCACTGATCACGTGGCTGATCATGCACTGATCACGTGACTGATCATGCACTGATCACGTGGCTATCATGCACTGATCACGTGGCTGATCATGCACTGATCACGTGGCTGATCATGCACTGTCACGTGACTGATCATGCACTGATCACGTGGCATCATGCACTGATCACGTGGCTGATCATGCACTGATCACGTGACTGATCATGCACTGATCACGTGGCTATCATGCACTGATCACGTGGCTGTCATGCAATGATCACGTAGCTACCATGCACTGGTCACGTGACTGATCATGCACTGATCACGTGGCTGATCATGCACTGATCACGTGACTGATCATGCACTGATCACGTGACTGATCATGCACTGATCACGTGGCTGATCATGCACTGATCACGTGACTGATCATGCACTGATCACGTGGCTGATCATGCACTGATCACGTGGCTGATCATGCACTGATCACGTGACTGATCATGCACTGATCACGTGACTGATCATGCACTGATCACGTGGCTATCATGCACTGATCACGTGGCTGATCATGCACTGATCACGTGACTGATCATGCACTGATCACGTGACTGATCATGCACTGATCACGTGACTGATCATGCACTGATCACGTGGCTATCATGCACTGATCACGTGGCTATCATGCACTGATCACGTGGCTGATCATGCACTGATCACGTGACTGATCATGCACTGATCACGTGGCTATCATGCACTGATCACGTGGCTGATCATGCAATGATCACGTAGCTACCATGCACTGGTCACGTGACTGATCATGCACTGATCACGTAACTGATCATGCACTGATCACGTGACTGATCATGCACTGATCACGTGACTGATCATGCACTGATCACGTGACTGATCATGCACTGATCACGTGGCTATCATGCACTGATCACGTGGCTGATCATGCACTGATCACGCAGCTATCATGCACTGATCACATGACTGATCATGCACTGATCACATGACTGATCATGCACTGATCACGTGGCTTATCATGCACTGATCATGTGACTGCTCATGTGCTGATCATGTTTGGTATCATACACTGATCATGTGCCTCTGGAGGCAATGAACAAAGAGCTGAGTAGGCAGGAATCAGTCAGCAGGCAATAATCATGGAACTCAGCTGTGAGAAATCATGCTGCTCAGCTGGCAATAATCAAGCAGATGAGCAGTCAGGAATTACGCAGCACAGCTGGCAATTGTCAAGCAGATGACAGGCAGGAATCGTGCAGCTCAGCTGGCAATTGTCAAGCAGATGAGCAGACAGTAATCACGCAGCTCAGCAGGCCCTGATCACGTGACTGAGCATGCACTGTTCACGTGGCTGATCACACACTGATCACGTGACTGATCATGCACTGATCACGTGACTGATCATGCACTGATCACGTGGCTGATCATGCACTGATCACGTGGCTGATCATACACTGATCACGGGACTGATCATGCACTGATCACGGGCTATCATGCACTGACTACATGCTGACATGCACTGATCACGTGGCTGATCATGCACTGATCACGTGACTGATCATGCACTGATCACGTGACTGATCATGCACTGATCACGTGGCTGATCATGCACTGATCACGTGGCTATCATGCACTGATCACGTGGCTGATCATGCAATGATCACGTAGCTACCATGTACTGGTCACGTGACTGATCATGCACTGATCACGTAATTGATCATGCACTGATCACGTGGCTGATCATGCACTGATCACGTGGCTGATCATGCACTGATCACGTGACTGATCATGCACTGATCACGTGACTGATCATGCACTGATCACGTGGCTATCATGCACTGATCACGTGGCTGATCATGCACTGATCACGTGACTGATCATGCACTGATCACGTGGCTGATCATGCACTGATCACGTGACTGATCATGCACTGATCACGTGACTGATCATGCACTGATCACGTGGCTATCATGCACTGATCACGTGGCTGATCATGCAACTGATCACGTAGCTATCATGCACTGATCACGTGACTGATCATGCACTGATCACGTGACTGATCATGCACTGATCACGTGGCTGATCATGCACTGATCACGTGGCTGATCACACACGATCACGTGACTGATCATGCACTGATCACGTGACTGATCATGCACTGATCACGTGGCTATCATGCACTGATCACGTGGCTATCATGCACTGATCACGTGGCTGATCACACACTGATCACGTGACTGAT
The DNA here is from genome assembly GCF_032452875.1 of Bos javanicus. Lineage (NCBI taxonomy): Eukaryota > Metazoa > Chordata > Mammalia > Artiodactyla > Bovidae > Bos > Bos javanicus. The sequence goes on along the minus strand of NW_026894697.1, from coordinate 67,840 downwards.
CATGCACTGATCACGTGGCTGATCATGCACTGATCACGTGGCTATCATGCACTGATCACGTGGCTGATCATGCACTGATCACGTAGCTACCATGCACTGATCACGTGACTGATCATGCACTGATCACGTGATTGATCATGCACTGATCACGTGGCTGATCATGCACTGATCACGTGGCTGATCATGCACTGATCACGTGACTGATCATGCACTGATCACGTGACTGATCATGCACTGATCACGTGGCTATCATGCACTGATCACGTGGCTGATCATGCACTGATCACGTAGCTATCATGCACTGATCACGTGACTGATCATGCACTGATCACGTGACTGATCATGCACTGATCACGTGGCTATCATGCACTGATCACGTGGCTGATCATGCACTGATCACGTGACTGATCATGCACTGATCACGTGGCTGATCATGCACTGATCACGTGACTGATCATGCACTGATCACGTAGCTATCATGCACTGATCACGTGACTGATCATGCACTGATCACGTAACTGATCATGCACTGATCACGTGGCTGATCATGCACTGATCACGTGGCTGATCATGCACTGATCACGTGACTGATCATGCACTGATCACGTGACTGATCATGCACTGATCACGTGGCTATCATGCACTGATCACGTGGCTGATCATGCACTGATCACGTGACTGATCATGCACTGATCACGTGGCTATCATGCACTGATCACGTGGCTGATCATGCACTGATCACGTAGCTATCATGCACTGATCACGTGACTGATCATGCACTGATCACGTAACTGATCATGCACTGATCACGTGGCTGATCATGCACTGATCACGTGGCTGATCATGCACTGATCACGTGGCTGATCATGCACTGATCACGTGGCTGATCATGCACTGATCACGTGGCTATCATGCACTGATCACGTGGCTGATCATGCATGATCACGCAGCTATCATGCACTGATCACGTGACTGATCATGCACTGATCACGTGACTGATCATGCACTGATCACGTGGCTATCATGCACTGATCACGTGGCTGATCATGCACTGATCACGTGGCTGATCATGCACTGATCACGTGGCTGATCATGCACTGATCACGTGGCTGATCATGCACTGATCACGTGACTGATCATGCACTGATCACGTGACTGATCATGCACTGATCACGTGGCTATCATGCACTGATCACGTGGCTGGACATGCACTGATCACGTGCCTGATCATGCACTGATCACGTGGCTGATCATGCACTGATCACGTGACTGATCATGCACTGATCACGTGACTGATCATGCACTGATCACGTGGCTATCATGCACTGCTCACGTGGCTGATCATGCATGATCACGCAGCTACCATGTACTGGTCACATGACTGATCATGCACTGATCACGTGACTGATCATGCACTGATCACGTGGCTATCATGCACTACTCACGTGGCTGATCATGCAATGATCATGTAGCTACCATGTACAGGTCACCTGAATGATCATACACCCATCAGGTGACTGATCATGCACTGATCACGTGGCTATCATGCACTGATCACGAGACTGATCATGCACTGATCACGTCTATATCATGCACTGATCACATGACTGCCCATGCACTGATCACGTGGATGATCATACACTAATCATGTGACAGATCATGCACTGATCACGTGGCTGATCATGCACTGATACCGTGACTGAGCATGGACTGATCACATGACTATCATGTAGTGATCACGTGACTTAATGGCGCTGATCATGTGACTGATCATGCGCTGATCATGTTTGCTATCATACACTGATCATGTGCCTCTGGAGGCAATAAACAAAGAGCTGAGTAGGCACGAATCAAACAGTCAGCAGGCAATAATCATGGAACTCAGGTGTGAGGAATCATGCTGCTCAGCTGGCAATAATCAAGCAGCTGAGCAGGCAGGAATTACGCAGCACAGCTGGCAATTGTCAAGCAGATGACAGGCAGGAATCGTGCAGCTCAGCTGGCAATTGTCAAGCAGATGAGCAGACAGTAATCACGCAGCTCAGCAGGCCCTGATCACGTGACTGAGCATGCACTGTTCACGTGGCTGATCATACACTGATCACGTGATTGATCATGCACTGATCACGTGGCTATCATGCACTGATCACGTGGCTGATCATGCACTGATCACGTGGCTGATCACACACTGATCACGTGACTATCATGCACTGATCACGTGGCATCATGCACTGATCACGTGGCTGATCATACACTGATCACGTGACTGATCATGCACTGATCACGTGGCTATCATGCACTGATCACGTGGCTGATCATGCAATGATCACGTGGCTACCATATACTGGTCACGTGACTGATCATGCACTGATCACGTAAATGATCATGCACTGATCACGTGACTGATCATGCACTGATCACGTGACTGATCATGCACTGATCACGTGGCTATCATGCACTGATCACGTGGCTGATCATGCACTGATCACGTGGCTGATCATGCACTGATCACGTAGCTACCATGCACTGATCACGTGACTGATCATGCACTGATCACGTGGCTGATCATGCACTGATCACGTAGCTGACCATGCACTGATCACGTGACTGATCATGCACTGATCACGTGGCTATCATGCACTGATCACGTGGCTGATCATGCACTGATCACGCAGCTACCATGTACTGGTCACATGACTGATCATGCACTGATCACGTAATTGATCATGCACTGATCACGTGGCTTATCATGCACTGATCATGTGACTGATCATGTTTGGTGTCACACACTGATCATGTGCCTCTGGAGGCAATGAACATAGAGCTGAGTAGGCAGGAACAGTCAGCAGGCTATAATCATGGAACTCAGCTCTGAGAAATCATGCTGCTCAGCTGGCAATAATCAAGTAGATGAGCAGGCAGGAATTACGCAGCACAGGTGGCAATTGTCAAGCAGATGACAGGCAGGAATCGTGCAGCTCAGCTGGCAATTGTCAAGCAGATGAGCAGACAGTAATCACGCAGCTCAGCAGGCCCTGATCACGTGACTGAGCATGCACTGTTCACGTGGCTGATCACACACTGATCACGTGACTGATCATGCACTGATCACGTGGCTATCATGCACTGATCACGTGACTGATCATGCACTGATCACGTAATATTATGCACTGATCACGTGGCTATCATGCACTGATCACGTGGCTGATCATGCACTGATCACGTGACTGATCATGCACTGATCACGTAGCTATCATGCACTGATCACGTGGCTGATCATGCACTGATCACGGGACTGATCATGCACTGATCACGGGCTATCATGCACTGATCACATGACTGATCATGCACTGATCACGTGGCTGATCATGCACTGATCACGTGACTGATCATGCACTGATCACGTGACTGATCATGCACTGATCACGTGACTGATCATGCACTGATCACGTGGCTATCATGCACTGATCACGTGGCTGATCATGCACTGATCACGTGGCTGATCATGCACTGATCACGTGGCTGATCATGCACTGATCACGTGACTGATCATGCACTGATCACGTGGCTATCATGCACTGATCACGTGGCTGATCATGCATGATCACGCAGCTACCATGTACTGGTCACATGACTGATCATGCACTGATCACGTGACTGATCATGCACTGATCACGTGGCTATCAAGCACTACTCACGTGGCTGATCATGCAATGATCATATAGCTACCATGTACAGGTCACGTGAATGATCATACACCCATGAGGTGACTGATCATGCACTGATCACGTGGCTATCATGCACTGATCACGAGACTGATCATGCACTGATCACGTCTATATCATGCACTGATCACATGACTGCCCATGCACTGATCACGTGGATGATCATGCACTAATCATGTGACATATCATGCACTGATCACGTGGCTGATCATGCACTGATACCGTGACTGAGCATGGACTGATCACATGACTATCATGTAGTGATCACGTGACTTAATGGCGCTGATCATGTGACTGATCATGCGCTGATCATGTTTGCTATCATACACTGATCATGTGCCTCTGGAGGCAATAAACAAAGAGGTGAGTAGGCACGAATCAAACAGTCAGCAGGCAATAATCATGGAACTCAGCTGTGAGGAATCATGCTGCTCAGCTGGCAATAATCAAGCAGCTGAGCAGGCAGGAATTACGCAGCACAGCTGGCAATTGTCAAGCAGATGACAGGCAGGAATCGTGCAGCTCAGCTGGCAATTGTCAAGCAGATGAGCAGACAGTAATCACGCAGCTCAGCAGGCCCTGATCACGTGACTGATCATGCACTGTTCACGTGGCTGATCATACACTGATCACGTGATTGATCATGCACTGATCACTTGGATATCATGCACTGATCACGTGGCTGATCATACACTGTTCACGTGTCTGACCATGCACTGATCACGTGGCTGATCATACACTGCTCACGTAACTGATCATGCACTGATCACGTGGCTATCATGCACTGATCACGTGGCTGAACATGCACTGTTCACGTGGCTGATCACACACCTGTCACGTGACATATCATGCACTGATCACGTGGCACTCATGCACTGATCACGTGGCTGATCATACTCTGCTCTCGTAACTGATCATGCACACATCACGTGGCTATCATGCACTGCTCACGTGGCTGATCATGGAATGATCACGTAGCTACCATATACTGGTCACGTGACTGATCATGCACTGATCACGTAAATGATCATGCACTGATCACGTGACTGATCATGCACTGATCACGTGACTGATCATGCACTGATCACGTGGCTGATCATGCACTGATCACGTAACTGATCATGCACTGATCACGTGGCTGATCATGCACTGATCACGTGGCTGATCATGCACTGATCACGTGACTGATCATGCACTGATCACGTGACTGATCATGCACTGATCACGTGGCTATCATGCACTGATCACGTGGCTGATCATGCACTGATCACGTGACTGATCATGCACTGATCACGTGACTGATCATGCACTGATCACGTGACTGATCATGCACTGATCACGTGGCTGATCATGCACTGATCACGTGGCTGATCATGCACTGATCACGTGACTGATCATGCACTGATCACGTGACTGATCATGCACTGATCACGTGGCTATCATGCACTGATCACGTGGCTGATCATGCACTGATCACGTGACTGATCATGCACTGATCACTGGCTATCATGCACTGATTACGTGGCTATCATGCACTGATCACGTGGCTGATCATGCACTGATCACGTGACTGATCATGCACTGATCACGTCTATATCATGCACTGATCACGTGACTGATCATGCACTGATCACGTGGATGATCATGCACTGATCATGTGACTGATCATGCACTGATCACGTGGCTATCATGCACTGATCACGTGGCTGATCATGCACTGATCACGTAGCTATCATGTACTGATCACGTGACTGATCATGCACTGATCACGGAATTGATCATGCACTGATCACGTGGCTGATCATGCACTGATCACGTGACTGATCATGCACTGATCACGTGACTGATCATGCACTGATCACGTGGCTATCATGCACTGATCACGTGGCTGATCATGCACTGATCACGTGCCTGATCATGCACTGATCACGTGACTGATCATGCACTGATCACGTGACTGATCATGCACTGATCACGTGGCTATCATGCACTACTCACGTGGCTGATCATGCAATGATCATGTAGCTACCATGTACTGGTCACGTGACTGATCATACACCCATCAGGTGACTGATCATGCACTGATCACGTGGCTGATCATGCACTGATCACGTGACTGATCATGCACTGATCACGTGACTATCATGCACTGATCACATGGCTATCATGAACTGATCACGTGGCTGATCATGCACTGATCACGTGGCTGATCATGCACTGATACCGTGACTGAGCATGGACTGATCACATGACTATCATGTAGTGATCACGTGACTTAATGGCGCTGATCATGTGACTGATCATGCGCTGATCATGTTTGCTATCATACACTGATCATGTGCCTCTGGAGGCAATAAACAAAGAGCTGAGTAGGCACGAATCAAACATCAGCAGGCAATAATCATGGAACTCAGCTGTGAGGAATCATGCTGCTCAGCTGGCAATAATCAAGCAGCTGAGCAGGCAGGAATTACGCAGCACAGCTGGCAATTGTCAAGCAGATGAGCAGACAGTAATCACGCAGCTCAGCAGGCCCAGATCACGTGACTGAGCATGCACTGTTCACGTGGCTGATCATACACTGATCACGTGACTGATCATGCACTGATCACTTGGATATCATGCACTGATCACGTGGCTGATCATACACTGTTCACGTGTCTGACCATGCACTGATCACGTGGCTGATCATACACTGCTCACGTAACTGATCATGCACTGATCACGTGGCTATCATGCACTGATCACGTGGCTGATCATGCACTGTTCACGTGGCTGATCACACACTGTCACGTGACTATCATGCACTGATCACGTGGCTGATCATGCACTGATCACGTGACTGATCATGCACTGATCACGTGGCTATCATGCACTGATCACGTGGCTGATCATGCACTGATCACGTGACTGATCATGCACTGATCACGTGGCTGATCATGCACTGATCACGTGACTGATCATGCACTGATCACGTGGCTATCATGCACTGATCACGTGGCTGATCATGCACTGATCACGTGGCTGATCATGCACTGTCACGTGACTATCATGCACTGATCACGTGGCATCATGCACTGATCACGTGGCTGATCATGCACTGATCACGTGACTGATCATGCACTGATCACGTGGCTATCATGCACTGATCACGTGGCTGATCATGCACTGATCACGTAGCTATCATGCACTGATCACGTGACTGATCATGCACTGATCACGTGGCTGATCATGCACTGATCACGTGACTGATCATGCACTGATCACGTGACTGATCATGCACTGATCACGTGGCTGATCATGCACTGATCACGTGACTGATCATGCACTGATCACGTGGCTGATCATGCACTGATCACGTGGCTGATCATGCACTGATCACGTGACTGATCATGCACTGATCACGTGACTGATCATGCACTGATCACGTGGCTATCATGCACTGATCACGTGGCTGATCATGCACTGATCACGTGACTGATCATGCACTGATCACGTGACTGATCATGCACTGATCACGTGACTGATCATGCACTGATCACGTGGCTATCATGCACTGATCACGTGGCTATCATGCACTGATCACGTGGCTGATCATGCACTGATCACGTGACTGATCATGCACTGATCACGTGGCTATCATGCACTGATCACGTGGCTGATCATGCAATGATCACGTAGCTACCATGCACTGGTCACGTGACTGATCATGCACTGATCACGTGACTGATCATGCACTGATCACGTGACTGATCATGCACTGATCACGTGACTGATCATGCACTGATCACGTGACTGATCATGCACTGATCACGTGGCTATCATGCACTGATCACGTGGCTGATCATGCACTGATCACGCAGCTATCATGCACTGATCACATGACTGATCATGCACTGATCACATGACTGATCATGCACTGATCACGTGGCTTATCATGCACTGATCATGTGACTGATCATGCGCTGATCATGTTTGCTATCATACACTGATCATGTGCCTCTGGAGGCAATGAACAAAGAGCTGAGTAGGCACGAATCAGTCAGCAGGCAATAATCATGGAACTCAGCTGTGAGGAATCATGCTGCTCAGCTGGCAATAATCAAGCAGCTGAGCAGGCAGGAATTACGCAGCACAGCTGGCAATTGTCAAGCAGATGACAGGCAGGAATCGTGCAGCTCAGCTGGCAATTGTCAAGCAGATGAGCAGACAGTAATCACGCAGCTCAGCAGGCCCTGATCACGTGACTGAGCATGCACTGTTCACGTGGCTGATCATACACTGATCACGTGACTGATCATGCACTGATCACGTGACTGATCATGCACTGATCACGTGGCTGATCATGCACTGATCACGTGGCTGATCATACACTGATCACGGGACTGATCATGCACTGATCACGGGCTATCATGCACTGACACATTGCTGACATGCACTGATCACGTGGCTGATCATGCACTGATCACGTGACTGATCATGCACTGATCACGTGACTGATCATGCACTGATCACGTGGCTGATCATGCACTGATCACGTGGCTATCATGCACTGCTCACGTGGCTGATCATGCAATGATCACGTAGCTACCATGCACTGGTCACGTGACTGATCATGCACTGATCACGTAACTGATCATGCACTGATCACGTGGCTGATCATGCACTGATCACGTGGCTGATCATGCACTGATCACGTGACTGATCATGCACTGATCACGTGACTGATCATGCACTGATCACGTGGCTATCATGCACTGATCACGTGGCTGATCATGCACTGATCACGTGGCTGATCATGCACTGATCACGTGGCTGATCATGCACTGATCACGTGACTGATCATGCACTGATCACGTGACTGATCATGCACTGATCACGTGGCTATCATGCACTGATCACGTGGCTGATCATGCAACGATCACGTAGCTATCATGCACTGATCACGTGACTGATCATGCACTGATCACGTGACTGATCATGCACTGATCACGTGGCTGATCATGCACTGATCACGTGGCTGATCATGCACTGATCACGTGACTGATCATGCACTGATCACGTGACTGATCATGCACTGATCACGTGGCTATCATGCACTGATCACGTGGCTATCATGCACTGATCACGTGGCTGATCATGCACTGATCACGTGACTGATCATGCACTGATCACGTGGCTATCATGCACTGATCACGTGGCTGATCATGCACTGATATCATGCACTGATCACGTGGCTGATCATGCACTGATCACGTGACTGATCATGCACTGATCACGTGGCTATCATGCACTGATCACGTGGCTGATCATGCACTGATCACGTGGCTATCATGCACTGATCACGTGACTGATCATGCACTGATCACGTGGCTGATCATGCACTGATCACGTGACTGATCATGCACTGATCACGTGGCTTATCATGCACTGATCATGTGACTGATCATGTGCTGATCATGTTTGCTATCATACACTGATCATGTGCCTCTGGAGGCAATGAACAAAGAGCTGAGTAGGCACGAATCAGTAGGCAATAATCATGGAACTCAGCTGTGAGAAATCATGCTGCTCAGCTGGCAATAATCAAGCAGCTGAGCAGGCAGGAATTATGCAGCACAGCTGGCAATTGTCAAGCAGATGACAGGCAGGAATCGTGCAGCTCAGCTGGCAATTGTCAAGCAGATGAGCAGACAGTAATCACGCAGCTCAGCAGGCCCTGATCACGTGACTGAGCATGCACTGTTCACGTGGCTGATCATACACTGATCACGTGACTGATCATGCACTGATCACGTGGCTATCATGCACTGATCACGTGACTGATCATGCACTGATCACGTGACTGTCATGCACTGATCACGTGGCTATCATGCACTGATCACGTGGCTGATCATGCACTGATCACGTGACTGATCATGCACTGATCACGTGGCTATCATGCACTGATCACGTGGCTGATCATGCACTGATCACGTGACTGATCATGCACTGATCACGGGCTATCATGCACTGACACATGACTGATCATGCACTGATCACGTGCTGATCATGCACTGATCACGTGACTGATCATGCACTGATCACGTGACTGATCATGCACTGATCACGTGGCTATCATGCACTGATCACGTGGCTGATCATGCACTGATCACGTGACTGATCATGCACTGATCACGTGGCTGATCATGCACTGATCACGTGGCTGATCATGCACTGATCACGTGGCTATCATGCACTGATCACGTGACTGATCATGCACTGATCACGTGACTGATCATGCACTGATCACGTGACTGATCATGCACTGATCACGTGACTGATCATGCACTGATCACGTGGCTATCATGCACTGATCACGTGGCTGATCATGCAATGATCACGTAGCATCATGCACTGATCACGTGACTGATCATGCACTGATCACGTAATTGATCATGCACTGATCACGTGGCTGATCATGCACTGATCACGTGACTGATCATGCACTGATCACGTGACTGATCATGCACTGATCACGTGGCTATCATGCACTGATCACGTGGCTGATCATGCACTGATCACGTGACTGATCATGCACTGATCACGTGACTGATCATGCACTGATCACGTGGCAATCATGCACTGATCACGTGGCTGATCATGCACTGATCACGTGACTGATCATGCACTGATCACGTGACTGATCATGCACTGATCACGTGGCTATCATGCACTGATCACGTGGCTGATCATGCACTGATCACGTGGCTGATCATGCACTGATCACGTGACTGATCATGCACTGATCACGTGGTATCATGCACTGATCACGTGGCTGATCATGCACTGATCACGTGCTGATCATGCACTGATCACGTGGCTGATCATGCACTGATCACGTAGCTGATCATGCACTGATCACGTGGCTATCATGCACTGATCACGTGGCTGATCATGCACTGATCACGTAGCTACATGCACTGATCACGTGACTGATCATGCACTGATCACGTAACTGATCATGCACTGATCACGTGACTGATCATGCACTGATCACGTGACTGATCATGCACTGATCACGTGGCTATCATGCACTGATCACGTGGCTGATCATGCACTGATCACGTAGCTATCATGCACTGATCACGTGACTGATCATGCACTGATCACGTGACTGATCATGCACTGATCACGTGGCTGATCATGCACTGATCACGTGACTGATCATGCACTGATCACGTGACTGATCATGCACTGATCACGTGGCTATCATGCACTGATCACGTGGCTGATCATGCACTGATCACGTGACTGATCATGCACTGATCACGTGACTGATCATGCACTGATCACGTGGCTATCATGCACTGATCACGTGGCTGATCATGCACTGATCACGTGACTGTCATGCACTGATCACGTGGCTGATCATGCACTGATCACGTGACTGATCATGCACTGATCACGTGGCTATCATGCACTGATCACGTGGCTGATCATGCACTGATCACGTAGCTATCATGCACTGATCACGTGACTGATCATGCACTGATCACGTGACTGATCATGCACTGATCACGTGGCTGATCATGCACTGATCACGTGGCTATCATGCACTGATCACGTGGCTGATCATGCACTGATCACGCAGCTATCATGCACTGATCACGTGACTGATCATGCACTGATCACGTGACTGATCATGCACTGATCACGTGACTGATCATGCACTGATCACGTGGCTGATCATGCACTGATCACGTGGCTGATCATGCACTGTCACGTGACTGATCATGCACTGATCACGTGACATCATGCACTGATCACGTGGCTGATCATACATGATCACGTGACTGATCATGCACTGATCACGTGGCTATCATGCACTGATCACGTGGCTGATCATGCACTGATCACGTAGCTATCATGCACTGATCACGTGACTGATCATGCACTGATCACGTGGCTGATCATGCACTGATCACGTGGCTGATCATGCACTGATCACGTGGCTGATCATGCACTGATCACGTGGCTGATCATGCACTGATCACGTGGCTGATCATGCACTGATCACGTGACTGATCATGCACTGATCACGTGGCAATCATGCACTGATCACGTGGCTGATCATGCACTGATCACGTGGCTGATCATGCACTGATCACGTGGCTATCATGCACTGATCACGTGGCTGATCATGCACTGATCACGTGGCTATCATGCACTGATCACGTGACTGATCATGCACTGATCACGTAATTGATCATGTGGCTGATCATGCACTGATCACGTGGCTGATCATGCACTGATCACGTGACTGATCATGCACTGATCACGTGACTGATCATGCACTGATCACGTGGCTATCATGCACTGATCACGTGGCTGATCATGCACTGATCACGTGACTGATCATGCACTGATCACGTGGCTGATCATGCACTGATCACGTGACTGATCATGCACTGATCACGTGGCTGATCATGCACTGATCACGTGGCTATCATGCACTGATCACGTGGCTGATCATGCACTGATCACGCAGCTATCATGCACTGATCACGTGACTGATCATGCACTGATCACGTGACTGATCATGCACTGATCACGTGGCTGATCATGCACTGATCACGTGGCTGATCATGCACTGATCACGTGGCTATCATGCACTGATCACGTGGCTGATCATGCACTGATCACGTGACTGATCATGCACTGATCACGTGGCTGATCATGCACTGATCACATGACTGATCATGCACTGATCACGTGACTGATCATGCACTGATCACGTGGCTATCATGCACTGATCACGTGGCTGATCATGCAATGATCATGTAGCTACCATGTACAGGTCACGTGAATGATCATACACCCATCAGGTGACTGATCATGCACTGATCACGTGGCTATCATGCACTGATCACGAGACTGATCATGCACTGATCACGTCTATATCATGCACTGATCACATGACTGCCATGCACTGATCACGTGGATGATCATACACTAATCATGTGACAGATCATGCACTGATCACGTGGCTGATCATGCACTGATACCGTGACTGAGCATGGACTGATCACATGACTATCATGTAGTGATCACGTGACTTAATGGCGCTGATCATGTGACTGATCATGCGCTGATCATGTTTGCTATCATACACTGATCATGTGCCTCTGGAGGCAATAAACAAAGAGCTGAGTAGGCACGAATCAAACAGTCAGCAGGCAATAATCATGGAACTCAGCTGTGAGGAATCATGCTGCTCAGCTGGCAATAATCAAGCAGCTGAGCAGGCAGGAATTACGCAGCACAGCTGGCAATTGTCAAGCAGATGAGCAGACAGTAATCACGCAGCTCAGCAGGCCCAGATCACGTGACTGAGCATGCACTGTTCACGTGGCTGATCATACACTGATCACGTGATTGATCATGCACTGATCACTTGGATATCATGCACTGATCACGTGGCTGATCATACACTGTTCACGTGTCTGACCATGCACTGATCACGTGGCTGATCATACACTGCTCACGTAACTGATCATGCACTGATCACGTGGCTATCATGCACTGATCACGTGGCTGAACATGCACTGTTCACGTGGCTGATCACACACCTGTCACGTGACATATCATGCACTGATCACGTGGCACTCATGCACTGATCACGTGGCTGATCATACTCTGCTCACGTAACTGATCATGCACACATCACGTGGCTATCATGCACTGCTCACGTGGCTCGTCATGAATGATCACGTAGCTACCATATACTGGTCACGTGACTGATCATGCACTGATCACGTAAATGATCATGCACTGTTCACGTGACTGATCATGTACTGATCACGTGACTGATCATGCACTGATCACGTGGCTATCATGCTCTGCTCACGTGGCTGATCATGCAACGATCACGTAGCAACCATGTACTGGTCACGTGACTGATCATGCACTGATCACGTAATTGATCATGCACTGATCACGTGGCTCATCATGCACTGATCACGTGGCTGATCATGCACTGATCACGTGGCTGATCATGCACTGATCACGTGGCTATCATGCACTGATCACGTGGCTGATCATGCACTGATCACGTGGCTATCATGCACTGATCACGTGACTGATCATGCACTGATCACGTGACTGATCATGCACTGATCACGTGGCTGATCATGCACTGATCACGTGGCTGATCATGCACGATCACGTGACTGATCATGCACTGATCACGTGACTGATCATGCACTGATCACGTGGCTATCATGCACTGATCACGTGGCTATCATGCACTGATCACGTGACTGATCATGCACTGATCACGTGACTGATCATGCACTGATCACGTGACTGATCATGCACTGATCACGTGGCTGATCATGCACTGATCACGCAGCTATCATGCACTGATCACGTGACTGATCATGCACTGATCACATGACTGATCATGCACTGATCACGTGGCTTATCATGCACTGATCATGTGACTGATCATGCACTGATCATGTTTGGTATCATACACTGATCATGTGCCTCTGGAGGCAATGAACAAAGAGCTGAGTAGGCAGGAATCAGTCAGCAGGCAATAATCATGGAACTCAGCTGTGAGAAATCATGCTGCTCAGCTGGCAATAATCAAGCAGCTGAGCAGGCAGGAATTACGCAGCACAGCTGGCAATTGTCAAGCAGATGACAGGCAGGAATCGTGCAGCTCAGCTGGCAATTGTCAAGCAGATGAGCAGACAGTAATCACGCAGCTCAGCAGGCCCTGATCACGTGACTGAGCATGCACTGTTCACGTGGCTGATCACACTGATCACGTGACTGATCATGCACTGATCACGTGACTGATCATGCACTGATCACGTGGCTGATCATGCACTGATCACGTGGCTGATCATGCACTGATCACGGGACTGATCATGCACTGATCACGGGCTATCATGCACTGACACATGACTGACATGCACTGATCACGTGGCTGATCATGCACTGATCACGTGACTGATCATGCACTGATCACGTGACTGATCATGCACTGATCACGTGGCTGATCATGCACTGATCACGTGGCTATCATGCACTGCTCACGTGGCTGATCATGCAATGATCACGTAGCTACCATGTACTGGTCACGTGACTGATCATGCACTGATCACGTAATTGATCATGCACTGATCACGTGGCTGATCATGCACTGATCACGTGGCTGATCATGCACTGATCACGTGACTGATCATGCACTGATCACGTGACTGATCATGCACTGATCACGTGGCTATCATGCACTGATCACGTGGCTGATCATGCACTGATCACGTGCCTGATCATGCACTGATCACGTGGCTGATCATGCACTGATCACGTGACTGATCATGCACTGATCACGTGACTGATCATGCACTGATCACGTGGCTATCATGCACTGATCACGTGGCTGATCATGCATGATCACGCAGCTACCATGCACTGATCACGTGACTGATCATGCACTGATCACGTGACTGATCATGCACTGATCACGTGGCTATCATGCACTGATCACGTGGCTGATCATGCAATGATCACGTAGCTACCATGTACTGGTCACGTGACTGATCATGCACTGATCACGTGACTGATCATGCACTGATCACGTGGCTATCATGCACTGATCACGTGACTGATCATGCACTGATCACGTGACTGATCATGCACTGATCACGTGGCTGATCATGCACTGATCACGTGACTGATCATGCACTGATCACGTGGCTGATCATGCACTGATCACGTGGCTGATCATGCACTGATCACGTGACTGATCATGCACTGATCACGTGACTGATCATGCACTGATCACGTGGCTATCATGCACTGATCACGTGGCTGATCATGCACTGATCACGTGACTGATCATGCACTGATCACGTGACTGATCATGCACTGATCACGTGACTGATCATGCACTGATCACGTGGCTGATCATGCACTGATCACGTGGCTGATCATGCACTGATCACGTGACTGATCATGCACTGATCACGTGATGATCATGCACTGATCAGTGGCTATCATGCACTGATCACGTGGCTGATCATGCACTGATCACGTGACTGATCATGCACTGATCACTGGCTATCATGCACTGATCACGTGGCTATCATGCACTGATCACGTGGCTGATCATGCACTGATCACGTGACTGATCATGCACTGATCACGTCTATCATGCACTGATCACGTGACTGATCATGCACTGATCACGTGGCTGATCATGCACTGATCACGTGACTGATCATGCACTGATCACGTGGCTATCATGCACTGATCACGTGGCTGATCATGCACTGATCACGTAGCTACCATGCACTGATCACGTGACTGATCATGCACTGATCACGTGACTGATCATGCACTGATCACGTGGCTATCATGCACTGATCACGTGGCTGATCATGCACTGATCACGTAGCTATCATGCACTGATCACGTGACTGATCATGCACTGATCACGGAATTGATCATGCACTGATCACGTGGCTGATCATGCACTGATCACGTGGCTGATCATGCACTGATCACGTGACTGATCATGCACTGATCACGTGACTGATCATGCACTGATCACGTGGCTATCATGCACTGATCACGTGGCTGATCATGCACTGATCACGTGCCTGATCATGCACTGATCACGTGACTGATCATGCACTGATCACGTGACTGATCATGCACTGATCACGTGGCTATCATGCACTACTCACGTGGCTGATCATGCAATGATCATGTAGCTACCATGTACTGGTCACGTGACTGATCATACACTGATCAGGTGACTGATCATGCACTGATCACGTGGCTGATCATGCACTGATCACGTGACTGATCATGCACTGATCACGTGACTGATCATGCACTGATCACGTGGCTATCATGCACTGATCACGTGGCTGATCATGCACTGATCACGTGGCTGATCATGCACTGATACCGTGACTGAGCATGGACTGATCACATGACTATCATGTAGTGATCACGTGACTTAATGGCACTGATCATGTGACTGATCATGCGCTGATCATGTTTGCTATCATACACTGATCATGTGCCTCTGGAGGCAATAAACAAAGAGCTGAGTAGGCACGAATCAAACAGTCAGCAGGCAATAATCATGGAACTCAGCTGTGAGGAATCATGCTGCTCAGCTGGCAATAATCAAGCAGCTGAGCAGGCAGGAATTACGCAGCACAGCTGGCAATTGTCAAGCAGATGAGCAGACAGTAATCACGCAGCTCAGCAGGCCCTGATCACGTGACTGAGCATGCACTGTTCACGTGGCTGATCATACACTGATCACGTGACTGATCATGCACTGATCACGTGGATATCATGCACTGATCACGTGGCTGATCATACACTGATCACGTGTCTGACCATGCACTGATCACGTGGCTGATCATACACTGCTCACGTAACTGATCATGCACTGATCACGTGGCTATCATGCACTGATCACGTGGCTGATCATGCACTGATCACGTGACTGATCACACACTGTCACGTGACATATCATGCACTGATCACGTGGCTGATCATGCACTGATCACGTGACTGATCATGCACTGATCACGTGGCTATCATGCACTGATCACGTGGCTGATCATGCACTGATCACGTGACTGATCATGCACTGATCACGTGACTGATCATGCACTGATCACGTGGCTGATCATGCACTGATCACGTGACTGATCATGCACTGATCACGTGGCTATCATGCACTGATCACGTGGCTGATCATGCACTGATCACGTGACTGATCATGCACTGATCACGTGGCTATCATGCACTGATCACGTGGCTGATCATGCACTGATCACGTGGCTGATCACACACTGATCACGTGACTATCATGCACTGATCACGTGGCATCATGCACTGATCACGTGGCTGATCATACACTGATCACGTGACTGATCATGCACTGATCACGTGGCTATCATGCACTGATCACGTGGCTGTCATGCAATGATCACGTAGCTACCATGCACTGGTCACGTGACTGATCATGCACTGATCACGTAAATGATCATGCACTGATCACGTGACTGATCATGCACTGATCACGTGACTGATCATGCACTGATCACGTGGCTGATCATGCACTGATCACGTGGCTGATCATGCACTGATCACGTGGCTGATCATGCACTGATCACGTGGCTGATCATGCACTGATCACGTG
Organism: Bos javanicus; assembly: GCF_032452875.1. Lineage (NCBI taxonomy): Eukaryota > Metazoa > Chordata > Mammalia > Artiodactyla > Bovidae > Bos > Bos javanicus. The sequence goes on along the minus strand of NW_026894697.1, from coordinate 49,891 downwards.
ACTGATCATGCACTGATCACGTGACTGATCATGCACTGATCACGTGGCTATCATGCACTGATCACGTGGCTGATCATGCACTGATCACGTGACTGATCATGCACTGATCACGTGACTGATCATGCACTGATCACGTGACTGATCATGCACTGATCACGTGGCTATCATGCACTGATCACGTGGCTATCATGCACTGATCACGTGGCTGATCATGCACTGATCACGTGACTGATCATGCACTGATCACGTGGCTATCATGCACTGATCACGTGGCTGATCATGCAATGATCACGTAGCTACCATGCACTGGTCACGTGACTGATCATGCACTGATCAGGTGACTGATCATGCACTGATCACGTGACTGATCATGCACTGATCACGTGACTGATCATGCACTGATCACGTGACTGATCATGCACTGATCACGTGGCTATCATGCACTGATCACGTGGCTGATCATGCACTGATCACGCAGCTATCATGCACTGATCACGTGACTGATCATGCACTGATCACATGACTGATCATGCACTGATCACGTGGCTTATCATGCACTGATCATGTGACTGATCATGTGCTGATCATGTTTGCTATCATACACTGATCATGTGCCTCTGGAGGCAATGAACAAAGAGCTGAGTAGGCAGGAATCAGTCAGCAGGCAATAATCATGGAACTCAGCTGTGAGGAATCATGCTGCTCAGCTGGCAATAATCAAGCAGATGAGCAGGCAGGAATTACGCAGCACAGCTGGCAATTGTCAAGCAGATGACAGGCAGGAATCGTGCAGCTCAGCTGGCAATTGTCAAGCAGATGAGCAGACAGTAATCACGCAGCTCAGCAGGCCCTGATCACGTGACTGAGCATGCACTGTTCACGTGGCTGATCACACACTGATCACGTGACTGATCATGCACTGATCACGTGACTGATCATGCACTGATCACGTGGCTATCATGCACTGATCACGTGGCTGATCATACACTGATCACGGGACTGATCATGCACTGATCACGGCGCTATCATGCACTGACTACATGGCTGACATGCACTGATCACGTGGCTGATCATGCACTGATCACGTGACTGATCATGCACTGATCACGTGACTGATCATGCACTGATCACGTGGCTGATCATGCACTGATCACGTGGCTATCATGCACTGATCACGTGGCTGATCATGGCAATGATCACGTAGCTACCATGTACTGGTCACGTGACTGATCATGCACTGATCACGTAATTGATCATGCACTGATCACGTGGCTGATCATGCACTGATCACGTGGCTGATCATGCACTGATCACGTGACTGATCATGCACTGATCACGTGACTGATCATGCACTGATCACGTGGCTATCATGCACTGATCACGTGGCTGACATACACTGATCACGTGCCTGGTCATGCACTGATCACGTGGCTGATCATGCACTGATCACGTGACTGATCATGCACTGATCACGTGACTGATCATGCACTGATCACGTGGCTATCATGCACTGCTCACGTGGCTGATCATGCGATGATCACGCAGCTACCATGTACTGGTCACATGACTGATCATGCACTGATCACGTGACTGATCATGCAGTGATCACGTGGCTATCATGCACTACTCACGTGGCTGATCATGCAATGATCATGTAGCTACCATGTACAGGTCACGTGAATGATCATACACCCATCAGGTGACTGATCATGCACTGATCACGTGGCTATCATGCACTGATCACGAGACTGATCATGCACTGATCACGTCTATATCATGCACTGATCACATGACTGCCCATGCACTGATCACGTGGATGATCATACACTAATCATGTGACAGATCATGCACTGATCACGTGGCTGATCATGCACTGATACCGTGACTGAGCATGGACTGATCACATGACTATCATGTAGTGATCACGTGACTTAATGGCGCTGATCATGTGACTGATCATGCGCTGATCATGTTTGCTATCATACACTGATCATGTGCCTCTGGAGGCAATAAACAAAGAGCTGAGTAGGCACGAATCAAACAGTCAGCAGGCAATAATCATGGAACTCAGCTGTGAGGAATCATGCTGCTCAGCTGGCAATAATCAAGCAGCTGAGCAGGCAGGAATTACGCAGCACAGCTGGCAATTGTCAAGCAGATGACAGGCAGGAATCGTGCAGCTCAGCTGGCAATTGTCAAGCAGATGAGCAGACAGTAATCACGCAGCTCAGCAGGCCCTGATCACGTGACTGAGCATGCACTGTTCACGTGGCTGATCATACACTGATCACGTGATTGATCATGCACTGATCACTTGGATATCATGCACTGATCACGTGGCTGATCATACACTGTTCACGTGTCTGACCATGCACTGATCACGTGGCTGATCATACACTGCTCACGTAACTGATCATGCACTGATCACGTGGCTATCATGCACTGATCACGTGGCTGAACATGCACTGTTCACGTGGCTGATCACACACCTGTCACGTGACATATCATGCACTGATCACGTGGCACTCATGCACTGATCACGTGGCTGATCATACTCTGCTCACGTAACTCATCATGCACACATCACGTGGCTATCATGCACTGCTCACGTGGCTCGTCATGGAATGATCACGTAGCTACCATATACTGGTCACGTGACTGATCATGCACAGATCACGTAAATGATCATGCACTGTTCACGTGACTGATCATGTACTGATCACGTGACTGATCATGCACTGATCACGTGGCTATCATGCTCTGCTCACGTGGCTGATCATGCAACGATCACGTAGCAACCATGTACTGGTCACGTGACTGATCATGCACTGATCACGTAATTGATCCTGCACTGATCACGTGGCTCATCATGCACTGATCACGTGGCTGATCACACACGTATCACGTGACTGATCATGCACTGATCACGTGACTAATCATGCACTGATCACGTGGCTATCATGCACTGATCACGTGGATATCATGCACTGATCACGTGGCTGATCACACACGTATCACGTGACTGATCATGCACTGATCACGTGGCTATCATGCACTGATCACGTGGCTGATCATGCACTGATATCATGCACTGATCACGTGGCTGATCATGCACTGATCACGTGACTGATCATGCACTGATCACGTGGCTATCATGCACTGATCACGTGGCTGATCATGCACTGATCACGTGGCTATCATGCACTGATCACGTGACTGATCATGCACTGATCACGTGGCTGATCATGCACTGATCACGTGGCTGATCATGCACTGATCACGCAGCTATCATGCACTGATCACGTGACTGATCATGCACTGATCACGTGGCTGATCATGCACTGATCACGTGACTGATCATGCACTGATCACGTGGCTGATCATGCACTGATCACGTGACTGATCATGCACTGATCACGTGACTGATCATGCACTGATCACGTGGCTGATCATGCACTGATCACGTGGCTATCATGCACTGATCACGTGGCTGATCATGCACTGATCACGCAGCTATCATGCACTGATCACGTGACTGATCATGCACTGATCACGTGACTGATCATGCACTGATCACGTGACTGATCATGCACTGATCACGTGGCTGATCATGCACTGATCACGTGGCTATCATGCACTGATCACGTGGCTGATCATGCACTGATCACTCAGCTATCATGCACTGATCACGTGACTGATCATGCACTGATCACGTGGCTGATCATGCACTGATCACGTGACTGATCATGCACTGATCACGTGACTGATCATGCACTGATCACGTGGCTATCATGCACTGATCACGTGGCTGATCATGCACTGATCACGTGGCTGATCATGCACTGATCACGTGGCTGATCATGCACTGATCACGTGGCTGATCATGCACTGATCACGTGACTGATCATGCACTGATCACGTGGCAATCATGCACTGATCACGTGGCTGATCATGCACTGATCACGTGGCTATCATGCACTGATCACGTGGCTATCATGCACTGATCACGTGGCTGATCATGCACTGATCACGTAGCTATCATGCACTGGTCACGTGACTGATCATGCACTGATCACGTAATTGATCATGTGGCTGATCATGCACTGATCACGTGGCTGATCATGCACTGATCACGTGACTGATCATGCACTGATCACGTGACTGATCATGCACTGATCACGTGGCTATCATGCACTGATCACGTGGCTGATCATGCACTGATCACGTGACTGATCATGCACTGATCACGTGGCTGATCATGCACTGATCACGTGACTGATCATGCACTGATCACGTGACTGATCATGCACTGATCACGTGGCTATCATGCACTGATCACGTGGCTGATCATGCATGATCACGCAGCTATCATGCACTGATCACGTGACTGATCATGCACTGATCACGTGACTGATCATGCACTGATCACGTGGCTGATCATGCACTGATCACGTGGCTGATCATGCACTGATCACGTGGCTATCATGCACTGATCACGTGACTGATCATGCACTGATCACATGACTGATCATGCACTGATCACGTGGCTGATCATGCACTGATCACGTGGCTATCATGCACTGATCACGTGGCTGATCATGCAATGATCATGTAGCTACCATGTACTGGTCACGTGAATGATCATACACCCATCAGGTGACTGATCATGCACTGATCACGTGGCTATCATGCACTGATCACGTGGCTGATCATGCACTGATCACGTGGCTGATCATGCACTGATCACGTGGCTGATCATGCACTGATCACGTGGCTGATCATGCACTGATCACGTGGCTGATCATGCACTGATACCGTGACTGAGCATGGACTGATCACATGACTATCATGTAGTGATCACGTGACTTAATGGCGCTGATCATGTGACTGATCATGCACTGATCATGTTTGCTATCATACACTGATCATGTGCCTCTGGAGGCAATAAACAAAGAGCTGAGTAGGCACGAATCAAACAGTCAGCAGGCAATAATCATGGAACTCAGCTGTGAGGAATCATGCTGCTCAGCTGGCAATAATCAAGCAGCTGAGCAGGCAGGAATTACGCAGCACAGCTGGCAATTGTCAAGCAGATGAGCAGACAGTAATCACGCAGCTCAGCAGGCCCTGATCACGTGACTGAGCATGCACTGTTCACGTGGCTGATCATACACTGATCACGTGACTGATCATGCACTGATCACGTGGATATCATGCACTGATCACGTGGCTGATCATACACTGATCACGTGTCTGACCATGCACTGATCACGTGGCTGATCATACACTGCTCACGTAACTGATCATGCACTGATCACGTGGCTATCATGCACTGATCACGTGGCTGATCATGCACTGATCACGTGGCTGATCACACTGTCACGTGACATATCATGCACTGATCACGTGGCTGATCATGCACTGATCACGTGGCTGATCATGCACTGATCACGTGGCTGATCATGCACTGATCACGTGGCTGATCATGCACTGATCACGTGACTGATCATGCACTGATCACGTGACTGATCATGCACTGATCACGTGGCTGATCATGCACTGATCACGTGACTGATCATGCACTGATCACGTGACTGATCATGCACTGATCACGTGGCTATCATGCACTGATCACGTGGCTGATCATGCACTGATCACGTGACTGATCATGCACTGATCACGTGACTGATCATGCACTGATCACGTGACTGATCATGCACTGATCACGTGGCTGATCATGCACTGATCACGTGGCTGATCATGCACTGATCACGTGACTGATCATGCACTGATCACGTGGCTGATCATGCACTGATCACGTGGCTGATCATGCACTGATCACGTGACTGATCATGCACTGATCACGTGACTGATCATGCACTGATCACGTGGCTGATCATGCACTGATCACGTGGCTATCATGCACTGATCACGTGGCTGATCATGCACTGATCACGTAGGTATCATGCACTGATCACGTGACTGATCATGCACTGATCACGTAATTGATCATGCACTGATCACGTGGCTGATCATGCACTGATCACGTGGCTGATCATGCACTGATCACGTGACTGATCATGCACTGATCACGTGACTGATCATGCACTGATCACGTGGCTATCATGCACTGATCACGTGACTGATCATGCACTGATCACGTGGCTGATCATGCACTGATCACGTGACTGATCATGCACTGATCACGTGACTGATCATGCACTGATCACGTGGCTATCATGCACTGATCACGTGGCTGATCATGCATGATCACGCAGCTATCATGCACTGATCACGTGACTGATCATGCACTGATCACGTGACTGATCATGCACTGATCACGTGGCTGATCATGCACTGATCACGTAGCTATCATGCACTGATCACGTGACTGATCATGCACTGATCACGTGACTGATCATGCACTGATCACGTGGCTATCATGCACTGATCACGTGACTGATCATGCACTGATCATGTCTATATCATGCACTGATCACATGACTGATCATGCACTGATCACGTGGATGATCATACACTGATCACGTGACTGATCATGCACTGATCACGTGGCTATCATGCACTGATCACGTGGCTGATCATGCACTGATCACGTGCCTGATCATGCACTGATCACGTGACTGATCATGCACTGATCACGTGGCTATCATGCACTGATCACGTGGCTGATCATGCACTGATCACGTGGCTGATCATGCACTGATACCGTGACTGAGCATGGACTGATCACATGACTATCATGTAGTGATCACGTGACTTAATGGCACTGATCATGTGACTGATCATGCGCTGATCATGTTTGCTATCATACACTGATCATGTGCCTCTGGAGGCAATAAACAAAGAGCTGAGTAGGCACGAATCAAACAGTCAGCAGGCAATAATCATGGAACTCAGCTGTGAGGAATCATGCTGCTCAGCTGGCAATAATCAAGCAGCTGAGCAGGCAGGAATTACGCAGCACAGCTGGCAATTGTCAAGCAGATGAGCAGACAGTAATCACGCAGCTCAGCAGGCCCTGATCACGTGACTGAGCATGCACTGTTCACGTGGCTGATCATACACTGATCACGTGATGATCATGCACTGATCACTTGGATATCATGCACTGATCACGTGGCTGATCATACACTGTTCACGTGTCTGACCATGCACTGATCACGTGGCTGATCATACACTGCTCACGTAACTGATCATGCACTGATCACGTGGCTATCATGCACTGATCACGTGGCTGAACATGCACTGTTCACGTGGCTGATCACACACCTGTCACGTGACATATCATGCACTGATCACGTGGCACTCATGCACTGATCACGTGGCTGATCATACTCTGCTCACGTAACTCATCATGCACACATCACGTGGCTATCATGCACTGCTCACGTGGCTCGTCATGAATGATCACGTAGCTACCATATACTGGTCACGTGACTGATCATGCACAGATCACGTAAATGATCATGCACTGTTCACGTGACTGATCATGTACTGATCACGTGACTGATCATGCACTGATCACGTGGCTATCATGCACTGCTCACGTGGCTGATCATGCAACGATCACGTAGCAACCATGTACTGGTCACGTGACTGATCATGCACTGATCACGTAATTGATCATGCACTGATCACGTGGCTGATCATGCACTGATCACGTGGCTGATCATGCACTGATCACGTGGCTGATCATGCACTGATCACGTGGCTATCATGCACTGATCACGTGGCTGATCATGCACTGATCACGTGGCTATCATGCACTGATCACGTGACTGATCATGCACTGATCACGTGACTGATCATGCACTGATCACGTGGCTGATCATGCACTGATCACGTGGCTGATCACACACGATCACGTGACTGATCATGCACTGATCACGTGACTGATCATGCACTGATCACGTGGCTATCATGCACTGATCACGTGGCTATCATGCACTGATCACGTGGCTGATCATGCACTGATCACGTGACTGATCATGCACTGATCACGTGACTGATCATGCACTGATCACGTGGCTGATCATGCACTGATCACACAGCTACCATGTACTGATCACATGACTGATCATGCACTGATCACAGAATTGATCATGCACTGATCACGTGGCTTATCATGCACTGATCATGTGACTGATCATGCACTGATCATGTTTGGTGTCATACACTGATCATGTGCCTCTGGAGGCAATGAACAAGAGCTGAGTAGGCAGGAATCAGTCAGCAGGCTATAATCATGGAACTCAGCTCTGAGAAATCATGCTGCTCAGCTGGCAATAATCAAGTAGATGAGCAGGCAGGAATTACGCAGCACAGGTGGCAATTGTCAAGCAGATGACAGGCAGGAATCGTGCAGCTCAGCTGGCATTGTCAAGCAGATGAGCAGACAGTAATCACGCAGCTCAGCAGGCCCTGATCACGTGACTGATCATGCACTGATCACGTGGCTGATCATGCACTGATCACGTGGCTGATCATGCACTGATCACGGACTGATCATGCACTGATCACGGGCTATCATGCACTGACACATGACTGACATGCACTGATCACGTGGCTGATCATGCACTGATCACGTGACTGATCATGCACTGATCACGTGACTGATCATGCACTGATCACGTGGCTGATCATGCACTGATCACGTGGCTATCATGCACTGATCACGTGGCTGATCATGCACTGATCACGTAGCTACCATGCACTGATCACGTGACTGATCATGCACTGATCACGTAATTGATCATGCACTGATCACGTGGCTGATCATGCACTGATCACGTGACTGATCATGCACTGATCACGTGACTGATCATGCACTGATCACGTGGCTATCATGCACTGATCACGTGGCTGATCATGCACTGATCACGTGCCTGATCATGCACTGATCACGTGGCTGATCATGCACTGATCACGTGACTGATCATGCACTGATCACGTGGCTGATCATGCACTGATCACGTGGCTATCATGCACTGATCACGTGGCTGATCATGCACTGATCACGAAGCTATCATGCACTGATCACATGACTGATCATGCACTGATCACGTGGCTATCATGCACTATCACGTGGCTGATCATGCAATGATCATGTAGCTACCATGTACAGGTCACGTGAATGATCATACACCCATCAGGTGACTGATCATGCACTGATCACGTGGCTATCATGCACTGATCACGTGACTGATCATGCACTGATCACGTCTATATCATGCACTGATCACATGACTGCCATGCACTGATCACGTGGATGATCATACACTAATCATGTGACAGATCATGCACTGATCACGTGGCTGATCATGCACTGATACGTGACTGAGCATGGACTGATCACATGACTATCATGTAGTGATCACGTGACTTAATGGCGCTGATCATGTGACTGATCATGCGCTGATCATGTTTGCTATCATACACTGATCATGTGCCTCTGGAGGCAATAAACAAAGAGCTGAGTAGGCACGAATCAAACAGTCAGCAGGCAATAATCATGGAACTCAGCTGTGAGGAATCATGCTGCTCAGCTGGCAATAATCAAGCAGCTGAGCAGGCAGGAATTACGCAGCACAGCTGGCAATTGTCAAGCAGATGACAGGCAGGAATCACGCAGCTCAGCAGGCCCAGATCACGTGACTGAGCATGCACTGTTCACGTGGCTGATCATACACTGATCACGTGACTGATCATGCACTGATCACGTGGCTATCATGCACTGATCACGTGGCTGATCATACACTGATCACGTGTCTGATCATGCACTGATCACGTGGCTGATCATACACTGATCACGTGGCTGATCATGCACTGATCACGTGGCTGATCATGCACTGATCACGTGGCTGATCATGCACTGATCACGTGGCTGATCATGCACTGATCACGTCTATATCATGCACTGATCACGTGACTGATCATGCACTGATCACGTGGCTGATCATACACTGATCACGTGACTGATCATGCACTGATCACGTGGCTATCATGCACTGCTCACGTGGCTGATCATGCAATGATCACGTAGCTACCATGTACTGGTCACGTGACTGATCATGCACTGATCACGTAATTGATCATGCACTGATCACGTGACTGATCATGCACTGATCACGTGACTGATCATGCACTGATCACGTGACTGATCATGCACTGATCACGTGGCTATCATGCACTGATCACGTGGCTGATCATGCACTGATCACGTAGCTACCATGCACTGGTCACGTGACTGATCATGCACTGATCACGTAATTGATCATGCACTGATCACGTGGCTGATCATGCACTGATCACGTGGCTGATCATGCACTGATCACGTGACTGATCATGCACTGATCACGTGACTGATCATGCACTGATCACGTGGCTATCATGCACTGATCACGTGGCTGATCATGCACTGATCACGTGGCTGATCATGCACTGATCACATGACTGATCATGCACTGATCACGTGACTGATCATGCACTGATCACGTGGCTATCATGCACTACTCACGTGGCTGATCATGCAATGATCATGTAGCTACCATGTACGGTCACGTGACTGATCATACACCCATCAGGTGACTGATCATGCACTGATCACGTGGCTATCATGCACTGATCACGTGGCTGATCATGCACTGATCACGTGCCTGATCATGCACTGATCACGTGACTGATCATGCACTGATCACGTGGCTGATCATGCACTGATCACTGGCTGATCATGCACTGATCACGTGGCTGATCATGCACTGATACCGTGACTGAGCATGGACTGATCACATGACTATCATGTAGTGATCACGTGACTTAATGGCGCTGATCATGTGACTGATCATGCACTGATCATGTTTGCTATCATACACTGATCATGTGCCTCTGGAGGCAATAAACAAAGAGCTGAGTAGGCACGAATCAAACAGTCAGCAGGCAATAATCATGGAACTCAGCTGTGAGGAATCATGCTGCTCAGCTGGCAATAATCAAGCAGCTGAGCAGGCAGGAATTACGCAGCACAGCTGGCAATTGTCAAGCAGATGACAGGCAGGAATCGTGCAGCTCAGCTGGCAATTGTCAAGCAGATGAGCAGACAGTAATCACGCAGCTCAGCAGGCCCTGATCACGTGACTGAGCATGCACTGTTCACGTGGCTGATCATACACTGATCACGTGATGATCATGCACTGATCACTTGGATATCATGCACTGATCACGTGGCTGATCATACACTGATCACGTACCTGATCATGCACTGATCACGTGGCTATCATGCACTGATCACGTGGCTGATCATGCACTGATCACGTGGCTGATCACACACTGTCACGTGACATATCATGCACTGATCACGTGGCACTCATGCACTGATCACGTGGCTGATCATACTCTGCTCACGTAACTCATCATGCACACATCACGTGGCTATCATGCACTGCTCACGTGGCTGTCATGGAATGATCACGTAGCTACCATATACTGGTCACGTGACTGATCATGCACTGATCACGTAAATGATCATGCACTGTTCACGTGACTGATCATGTACTGATCACGTGACTGATCATGCACTGATCACGTGGCTATCATGCACTGATCACGTGGCTGATCATGCACTGATCACGTGACTGATCATGCACTGATCACGTGCTGATCATGCACTGATCACGTGACTGATCATGCACTGATCACGTGGCTGATCATGCACTGATCACGTGGCTATCATGCACTGATCACGTGACTGATCATGCACTGATCACGTGGCTATCATGCACTGATCACGTGGCTGATCATGCACTGATCACGTGGCTATCATGCACTGATCACGTGACTGATCATGCACTGATCACGTGGCTATCATGCACTGATCACGTGGCTGATCATGCACTGATCACGTAATATCATGCACTGATCACGTGGCTGATCATGCACTGATCACGTGGCTGATCATGCACTGATCACGTGGCTATCATGCACTGATCACGTGGCTGATCATGCACTGATCACGTGGCTGATCATGCACTGATCACGTGGCTGATCATGCACTGATCACGTGACTGATCATGCACTGATCACGTGGCTGATCATGCACTGATCACGTGGCTGATCATGCACTGATCACGTAGCTATCATGCACTGATCACGTGACTGATCATGCACTGATCACGTAATTGATCATGCACTGATCACGTGACTGATCATGCACTGATCACGTGGCTGATCACACATGATCACGTGACTGATCATGCACTGATCACGTGGCTATCATGCACTGATCACGTGGCTGATCATGCACTGATCACGTGGCTATCATGCACTGATCACGTGGCTGATCATGCACTGATCACGTGACTGATCATGCACTGATCACGTGGCTATCATGCACTGATCACGTGGCTGATCATGCACTGATCACGTGGCTGATCATGCACTGATCACGTGACTGATCATGCACTGATCACGTGACTGATCATGCACTGATCACGTGGCTATCATGCACTGATCACGTGGCTGATCATGCACTGATCACGCAGCTATCATGCACTGATCACGTGACTGATCATGCACTGATCACGTAACTGATCATGCACTGATCACGTGGCTGATCATGCACTGATCACGTGACTGATCATGCACTGATCACGTGACTGATCATGCACTGATCACGTGGCTATCATGCACTGATCACGTGGCTGATCATGCACTGATCACGCAGCTATCATGCACTGATCACGTGACTGATCATGCACTGATCACGTGGCTGATCATGCACTGATCACGTGACTGATCATGCACTGATCACGTGGCTGATCATGCACTGATCACGTGGCTGATCATGCACTGATCACGTGGCTGATCATGCACTGATCACGTGGCTGATCATGCACTGATCACGTAGCTATCATGCACTGATCACGTGACTGATCATGCACTGATCACGTGACTGATCATGCACTGATCACGTGACTGATCATGCACTGATCACGTGACTGATCATGCACTGATCACGTGACTGATCATGCACTGATCACGTGGCTATCATGCACTGATCACGTGGCTGATCATGCACTGATCACGTGGCTATCATGCACTGATCACGTGACTGATCATGCACTGATCACATGACTGATCATGCACTGATCACGTGGCTTATCATGCACTGATCATGTGACTGATCATGCGCTGATCATGTTTGCTATCATACACTGATCATGTGCCTCTGGAGGCAATGAACAAAGAGCTGAGTAGGCACGAATCAGTCAGCAGGCTATAATCATGGAACTCAGCTGTGAGGAATCATGCTGCTCAGCTGGCAATAATCAAGCAGCTGAGCAGGCAGGAATTACGCAGCACAGCTGGCAATTGTCAAGCAGATGAGCAGACAGTAATCACGCAGCTCAGCAGGCCCTGATCACGTGACTGAGCATGCACTGATCACGTGGCTGATCATGCACTGATCACGTGACTGATCATGCACTGATCACGTGGCTATCATGCACTGATCACGTGGCTGATCATACACTGATCACGTGACTGATCATGCACTGATCACGTGGCTATCATGCACTGATCACGTGGCTGATCATGCACTGATCACGTGGCTGATCACACACTGTCACGTGACTATCATGCACTGATCACGTGGCACTCATGCACTGATCACGTGGCTGATCATACACTGATCACGTAACTGATCATGCACACATCACGTGGCTATCATGCACTGCTCACGTGGCTGTCATGGAATGATCACGTAGCTACCATATACTGATCACGTGACTGATCATGCACTGATCACGTAAATGATCATGCACTGATCACGTGACTGATCATGCACTGATCACGTGACTGATCATGCACTGATCACGTGGCTGATCATGCACTGATCACGTGACTGATCATGCACTGATCACGTGACTGATCATGCACTGATCACGTGACTGATCATGCACTGATCACGTGGCTGATCATGCACTGATCACGTGGCTATCATGCACTGATCACGTGGCTGATCACACACGATCACGTGACTGATCATGCACTGATCACGTGGCTATCATGCACTGATCACGTGGCTATCATGCACTGATCACGTGGCTGATCATGCACTGATCACGTGGCTGATCATGCACTGATCACGTGACTGATCATGCACTGATCACGTGGCTATCATGCACTGATCACGTGGCTGATCATGCAATGATCACGTAGCTACCATGTACTGGTCACGTGACTGATCATGCACTGATCACGTAACTGATCATGCACTGATCACGTGGCTTATCATGCACTGATCATGTGACTGATCATGCACTGATCATGTTTGGTGTCATACACTGATCATGTGCCTCTGGAGGCAATGAACATAGAGCTGAGTAGGCACGAATCAGTCAGCAGGCTATAATCATGGAACTCAGCTCTGAGAAATCATGCTGCTCAGCTGGCAATAATCAAGTAGATGAGCAGGCAGGAATTACGCAGCACAGGTGGCAATTGTCAAGCAGATGACAGGCAGGAATCGTGCAGCTCAGCTGGCAATTGTCAAGCAGATGAGCAGACAGTAATCACGCAGCTCAGCAGGCCCTGATCACGTGACTGATCATGCACTGATCACGTGGCTGATCATGCACTGATCACGTGACTGATCATGCACTGATCACGTGGCTATCATGCACTGATCACGTGACTGATCATACACCCATCAGGTGACTGATCATGCACTGATCACGTGGCTGATCATGCACTGATCACGTGACTGATCATGCACTGATCACGTGACTGATCATGCACTGATCACATGGCTATCATGCACTGATCACGTGGCTGATCATGCACTGATCACGTGGCTGATCATGCACTGATACCGTGACTGAGCATGGACTGATCACATGACTATCATGTAGTGATCACGTGACTTAATGGCACTGATCATGTGACTGATCATGCACTGATCATGTTTGCTATCATACACTGATCATGTGCCTCTGGAGGCAATAAACAAAGAGCTGAGTAGGCACGAATCAAACAGTCAGCAGGCAATAATCATGGAACTCAGCTGTGAGGAATCATGCTGCTCAGCTGGCAATAATCAAGCAGCTGAGCAGGCAGGAATTACGCAGCACAGCTGGCAATTGTCAAGCAGATGACAGGCAGGAATCGTGCAGCTCAGCTGGCAATTGTCAAGCAGATGAGCAGACAGTAATCACGCAGCTCAGCAGGCCCTGATCACGTGACTGAGCATGCACTGTTCACGTGGCTGATCATACACTGATCACGTGATTGATCATGCACTGATCACGTGGATCTCATGCACTGATCACGTGGCTGATCATACACTGATCACGTAACTGATCATGCACTGATCACGTGGCTATCATGCACTGATCACGTGGCTGATCATGCACTGTTCACGTGGCTGATCACACACCTTTCACGTGACATATCATGCACTGATCACGTGGCACTCATGCACTGATCACGTGGCTGATCATACTCTGCTCACGTAACTGATCATGCACACATCACGTGGCTATCATGCACTGCTCACGTGGCTCGTCATGGAATGATCACGTAGCTACCATATACTGGTCACGTGACTGATCATGCACTGATCACGTAAATGATCATGCACTGTTCACGTGACTGATCATGCACTGATCACGTGACTGATCATGCACTGATCACGTGGCTGATCATGCACTGATCACGTGACTGATCATGCACTGATCACGTGACTGATCATGCACTGATCACGTGACTGATCATGCACTGATCACGTGGCTATCATGCACTGATCACGTGGCTATCATGCACTGATCACGTGGCTGATCACACACGTATCACGTGACTGATCATGCACTGATCACGTGGCTATCATGCACTGATCACGTGGCTATCATGCACTGATCACGTGGCTGATCATGCACTGATCACGTGGCTGATCATGCACTGATCACGTGACTGATCATGCACTGATCACGTGGCTATCATGCACTGATCACGTGGCTGATCATGCACTGATCACGCAGCTACCATGTACTGGTCACATGACTGATCATGCACTGATCACGTGACTGATCATGCACTGATCACGTGGCTTATCATGCACTGATCATGTGACTGATCATGCACTGATCATGTTTGGTGTCATACACTGATCATGTGCCTCTGGAGGCAATGAACATAGAGCTGAGTAGGCAGGAATCAGTCAGCAGGCTATAATCATGGAACTCAGCTCTGAGAAATCATGCTGCTCAGCTGGCAATAATCAAGTAGATGAGCATGCAGGAATTACGCAGCACAGGTGGCAATTGTCAAGCAGATGACAGGCAGGAATCGTGCAGCTCAGCTGGCAATTGTCAAGCAGATGAGCAGACAGTAATCACGCAGCTCAGCAGGCACTGATCACGTGACTGATCATGCACTGATCACGTGGCTGATCATGCACTGATCACGTGACTGATCATGCACTGATCACGTGGCTATCATGCACTGATCACGTGACTGATCATACACTGATCACGTGACTGATCATGCACTGATCACGTGGCTGATCATGCACTGATCACGTGACTGATCATGCACTGATCACGTGACTGATCATGCACTGATCACATGGCTATCATGCACTGATCACGTGGCTGATCATGCACTGATCACGTGGCTGATCATGCACTGATACCGTGACTGAGCATGGACTGATCACATGACTATCATGTAGTGATCACGTGACTTAATGGCACTGATCATGTGACTGATCATGCACTGATCATGTTTGCTATCATACACTGATCATGTGCCTCTGGAGGCAATAAACAAAGAGCTGAGTAGGCACGAATCAAACAGTCAGCAGGCAATAATCATGGAACTCAGCTGTGAGGAATCATGCTGCTCAGCTGGCAATAATCAAGCAGCTGAGCAGGCAGGAATTACGCAGCACAGCTGGCAATTGTCAAGCAGATGACAGGCAGGAATCGTGCAGCTCAGCTGGCAATTGTCAAGCAGATGAGCAGACAGTAATCACGCAGCTCAGCAGGCCCTGATCACGTGACTGAGCATGCACTGTTCACGTGGCTGATCATACACTGATCACGTGACTGATCATGCACTGATCACGTGGATATCATGCACTGATCACGTGGCTGATCATGCACTGATCACGTAACTGATCATGCACTGATCACGTGGCTATCATGCACTGATCACGTGGCTGATCATGCACTGATCACGTGGCTGATCACACACTGTCACGTGACTATCATGCACTGATCACGTGGCACTCATGCACTGATCACGTGGCTGATCATACACTGATCACGTAACTGATCATGCACACATCACGTGGCTATCATGCACTGATCACGTGGCTGTCATGCAATGATCACGTAGCTACCATATACTGATCACGTGACTGATCATGCACTGATCACGTAAATGATCATGCACTGATCACGTGACTGATCATGCACTGATCACGTGACTGATCATGCACTGATCACGTGGCTGATCATGCACTGATCACGTGACTGATCATGCACTGATCACGTGACTGATCATGCACTGATCACGTGACTGATCATGCACTGATCACGTGGCTATCATGCACTGATCACGTGGCTATCATGCACTGATCACGTGGCTGATCACACACGATCACGTGACTGATCATGCACTGATCACGTGGCTATCATGCACTGATCACGTGGCTATCATGCACTGATCACGTGGCTGATCATGCACTGATCACGTAGCTATCATGCACTGATCACGTGACTGATCATGCACTGATCACGTGGCTATCATGCACTGATCACGTGGCTGATCATGCACTGATCACGTGGCTACCATGCACTGGTCACATGACTGATCATGCACTGATCACATGACTGATCATGCACTGATCACGTGGCTTATCATGCACTGATCATGTGACTGATCATGTGCTGATCATGTTTGGTGTCATACACTGATCATGTGCCTCTGGAGGCAATGAACAAAGAGCTGAGTAGGCAGGAATCAGTCAGCAGGCAATAATCATGGAACTCAGCTCTGAGAAATCATGCTGCTCAGCTGGCAATAATCAAGCAGCTGAGCAGGCAGGAATTACGCAGCACAGCTGGCAATTGTCAAGCAGATGACAGGCAGGAATCGTGCAGCTCAGCTGGCAATTGTCAAGCAGATGAGCAGACAGTAATCACGCAGCTCAGCAGGCCCTGATCACGTGACTGAGCATGCACTGTTCACGTGGCTGATCATACACTGATCACGTGACTGATCATGCACTGATCACGTGACTGATCATGCACTGATCACGTGGCTATCATGCACTGATCACGTGGCTGATCATGCACTGATCACGGGACTGATCATGCACTGATCACGGGCTATCATGCACTGACTACATGACTGACATGCACTGATCACGTGGATGATCATGCACTGATCACGTGACTGATCATGCACTGATCACGTGGCTGATCATGCACTGATCACGTGGCTATCATGCACTGATCACGTGGCTGATCATGCAATGATCACGTAGCTACCATGTACTGGTCACGTGACTGATCATGCACTGATCACGTGACTGATCATGCACTGATCACGTGGCTGATCATGCACTGATCACGTGGCTGATCATGCACTGATCACGTGACTGATCATGCACTGATCACGTGACTGATCATGCACTGATCACGTGGCTATCATGCACTGATCACGTGGCTGATCATGCACTGATCACGTGACTGATCATGCACTGATCACGTGGCTGATCATGCACTGATCACGTGACTGATCATGCACTGATCACGTGACTGATCATGCACTGATCACGTGGCTATCATGCACTGATCACGTGGCTGATCATGCATGATCACGCAGCTACCATGCACTGATCACGTGACTGATCATGCACTGATCACGTGACTGATCATGCACTGATCACGTGGCTATCATGCACTGATCACGTGGCTGATCATGCACTGATCACGTAGCTACCATGCACTGATCACGTGACTGATCATGCACTGATCACGTGACTGATCATGCACTGATCACGTGGCTATCATGCACTGATCACGTGGCTGATCATGCACTGATCACGTGGCTGATCACACACTGATCACGTGACTATCATGCACTGATCACGTGGCATCATGCACTGATCACGTGGCTGATCATGCACTGATCACGTAACTGATCATGCACTGATCACGTGGCTATCATGCACTGATCACGTGGCTGTCATGCAATGATCACGTAGCTACCATGCACTGATCACGTGACTGATCATGCACTGATCACGTAACTGATCATGCACTGATCACGTGACTGATCATGCACTGATCACGTGACTGATCATGCACTGATCACGTGGCTGATCATGCACTGATCACGTGACTGATCATGCACTGATCACGTGACTGATCATGCACTGATCACGTGACTGATCATGCACTGATCACGTGGCTATCATGCACTGATCACGTGGCTATCATGCACTGATCACGTGGCTGATCACACACTGATCACGTGACTGATCATGCACTGATCACGTGGCTATCATGCACTGATCACGTGGCTGATCATGCACTGATCACGCAGCTATCATGCACTGATCACGTGACTGATCATGCACTGATCACGTGGCTATCATGCACTGATCACGTGGCTGATCATGCACTGATCATGCAGCTATCATGCACTGATCACGTGACTGATCATGCACTGATCACGTAACTGATCATGCACTGATCACGTGGCTGATCATGCACTGATCACGTGGCTGATCATGCACTGATCACGTGACTGATCATGCACTGATCACGTGACTGATCATGCACTGATCACGTGGCTATCATGCACTGATCACGTGGCTGATCATGCACTGATCACGTGACTGATCATGCACTGATCACGTGGCTGATCATGCACTGATCACGTGACTGATCATGCACTGATCACGTGGCTATCATGCACTGATCACGTGGCTGATCATGCAATGATCACGTAGCTACCATGTACTGGTCACGTGACTGATCATGCACTGATCACGTGGCTATCATGCACTGATCACGAGACTGATCATGCACTGATCACGTCTATATCATGCACTGATCACATGACTGCCCATGCACTGATCACGTGGATGATCATACACTAATCATGTGACAGATCATGCACTGATCACGTGGCTGATCATGCACTGATACCGTGACTGAGCATGGACTGATCACATGACTATCATGTAGTGATCACGTGACTTAATGGCGCTGATCATGTGACTGATCATGCGCTGATCATGTTTGCTATCATACACTGATCATGTGCCTCTGGAGGCAATAAACAAAGAGCTGAGTAGGCACGAATCAAACAGTCAGCAGGCAATAATCATGGAACTCAGCTGTGAGGAATCATGCTGCTCAGCTGGCAATAATCAAGCAGCTGAGCAGGCAGGAATTACGCAGCACAGCTGGCAATTGTCAAGCAGATGACAGGCAGGAATCGTGCAGCTCAGCTGGCAATTGTCAAGCAGATGAGCAGACAGTAATCACGCAGCTCAGCAGGCCCTGATCACGTGACTGAGCATGCACTGTTCACGTGGCTGATCATACACTGATCACGTGATTGATCATGCACTGATCACTTGGATATCATGCACTGATCACGTGGCTGATCATACACTGTTCACGTGTCTGACCATGCACTGATCACGTGGCTGATCATACACTGCTCACGTAACTGATCATGCACTGATCACGTGGCTATCATGCACTGATCACGTGGCTGAACATGCACTGTTCACGTGGCTGATCACACACCTGTCACGTGACATATCATGCACTGATCACGTGGCACTCATGCACTGATCACGTGGCTGATCATACTCTGCTCACGTAACTGATCATGCACACATCACGTGGCTATCATGCACTGCTCACGTGGCTCGTCATGGAATGATCACGTAGCTACCATATACTGGTCACGTGACTGATCATGCACAGATCACGTAAATGATCATGCACTGTTCACGTGACTGATCATGTACTGATCACGTGACTGATCATGCACTGATCACGTGGCTATCATGCACTGCTCACGTGGCTGATCATGCAATGATCACGTAGCAACCATGTACTGGTCACGTGACTGATCATGCACTGATCACGTAATTGATCCTGCACTGATCACGTGGCTCATCATGCACTGATCACGTGGCTGATCACACACGTATCACGTGACTGATCATGCACTGATCACGTGGCTATCATGCACTGATCACGTGGCTATCATGCACTGATCACGTGGATATCATGCACTGATCACGTGGCTGATCACACACGATCACGTGACTGATCATGCACTGATCACGTGGCTATCATGCACTGATCACGTGGCTGATCATGCACTGATCACGTAGCTACCATGTACTGATCACGTGACTGATCATGCACTGATCACGTAACTGATCATGCACTGATCACGTGGCTGATCATGCACTGATCACGTGGCTGATCATGCACTGATCACGTGGCTGATCATGCACTGATCACGCAGGTATCATGCACTGATCACGTGACTGATCATGCACTGATCACGTGGCTGATCATGCACTGATCACGTGACTGATCATGCACTGATCACGTGACTGATCATGCACTGATCACGTGGCTATCATGCACTGATCACGTGGCTGATCATGCACTGATCACGCAGCTATCATGCACTGATCACGTGACTGATCATGCACTGATCACGTGGCTGATCATGCACTGATCACGTGACTGATCATGCACTGATCACGTGACTGATCATGCACTGATCACGTGGCTATCATGCACTGATCACGTGGCTGATCATGCACTGATCACGTGCCTGATCATGCACTGATCACGTGACTGATCATGCACTGATCACGTGACTGATCATGCACTGATCACGTGACTATCATGCACTGATCACGTGGCTGATCATGCACTGATCACGTGCCTGATCATGCACTGATCACGTGACTGATCATGCACTGATCACGTGGCTATCATGCACTGATCACGTGGCTGATCATGCACTGATCACGTGGCTGATCATGCACTGATCACGTGGCTGATCATGCACTGATCACGTGGCTGATCATGCACTGATACCGTGACTGAGCATGGACTGATCACATGACTATCATGTAGTGATCACGTGACTTAATGGCGCTGATCATGTGACTGATCATGCGCTGATCATGTTTGCTATCATACACTGATCATGTGCCTCTGGAGGCAATAAACAAAGAGCTGAGTAGGCACGAATCAAACAGTCAGCAGGCAATAATCATGGAACTCAGCTGTGAGGAATCATGCTGCTCAGCTGGCAATAATCAAGCAGCTGAGCAGGCAGGAATTACGCAGCACAGCTGGCAATTGTCAAGCAGATGACAGGCAGGAATCATGCAGCTCAGCTGGCAATTGTCAAGCAGATGAGCAGACAGTAATCACGCAGCTCAGCAGGCCCTGATCACGTGACTGAGCATGCACTGTTCACGTGGCTGATCATACACTGATCACGTGATTGATCATGCACTGATCACTTGGATATCATGCACTGATCACGTGGCTGATCATACACTGATCACGTGTCTGACCATGCACTGATCACGTGGCTGATCATGCACTGATCACGTAACTGATCATGCACTGATCACGTGGCTGATCATGCACTGATCACGTGGCTGATCATGCACTGATCACGTGGCTATCATGCACTGATCACGTGACTGATCATGCACTGATCACGTGACTGATCATGCACTGATCACGTGGCTGATCATGCACTGATCACGTGACTGATCATGCACTGATCACGTGACTGATCATGCACTGATCACGTGGCTATCATGCACTGCTCACGTGGCTGATCATGCACTGATCACGCAGCTACCATGTACTGGTCACGTGACTGATCATGCACTGATCACGTGACTGATCATGCACTGATCACGTGGCTTATCATGCACTGATCATGTGACTGATCATGCACTGATCATGTTTGGTGTCATACACTGATCATGTGCATATGGAGGCAATGAACAAAGAGCTGAGTAGGCAGGAATCAGTCAGCAGGCTATAATCATGGAACTCAGCTCTGAGAAATCATGCTGCTCAGCTGGCAATAATCAAGTAGATGAGCAGGCAGGAATTATGCAGCACAGGTGGCAATTGTCAAGGAGATGACAGGCAGGAATCACGCAGCTCATCATGCACTGATCACGTGACTGATCATGCACTGATCACGTGGCTATCATGCACTGATCACGTGGCTGATCATGCACTGATCACGTGACTGATCATGCACTGATCACGTGACTATCATGCACTGATCACATGACTGATCATGCACTGATCACGTGCTGATCATGCACTGATCACGTGACTGATCATGCACTGATCACGTGACTGATCATGCACTGATCACGTGGCTGATCATGCACTGATCACGTGGCTATCATGCACTGATCACGTGGCTGATCATGCACTGATCACGTAGCTATCATGCACTGATCACGTGACTGATCATGCACTGATCACGTGGCTGATCATGCACTGATCACGTGACTGATCATGCACTGATCACGTGACTGATCATGCACTGATCACGTGGCTATCATGCACTGATCACGTGCTGATCATGCACTGATCACGTGTCTGATCATGCACTGATCACGTGGCTGATCATGCA
Source organism: Bos javanicus (assembly GCF_032452875.1). Taxonomy (NCBI): domain Eukaryota; kingdom Metazoa; phylum Chordata; class Mammalia; order Artiodactyla; family Bovidae; genus Bos; species Bos javanicus. The sequence goes on along the minus strand of NW_026894697.1, from coordinate 26,140 downwards.
CTGATCACGTAACTGATCATGCACTGATCACGTGGCTATCATGCACTGATCACGTGGCTGATCATGCACTGATCACGTGGCTGATCACACACTGTCACGTGACTGATCATGCACTGATCACGTGGCACTCATGCACTGATCACGTGGCTGATCATACACTGATCACGTGACTGATCATGCACTGATCACGTGGCTATCATGCACTGATCACGTGGCTGATCATGCAATGATCACGTAGCTACCATATACTGTCACGTGACTGATCATGCACTGATCACTGATCATGCACTGATCACGTGACTGATCATGCACTGATCACGTGGCTATCATGCACTGATCACGTGGCTGATCATGCACTGATCACGTAGCAACATGTACTGGTCACGTGACTGATCATGCACTGATCACGTAATTGATCATGCACTGATCACGTGGCTGATCATGCACTGATCACGTGGCTGATCACACTGATCACGTGACTGATCATGCACTGATCACGTGGCTATCATGCACTGATCACGTGGCTATCATGCACTGATCACGTGGATATCATGCACTGATCACGTGGCTGATCATGCACGATCACGTGACTGATCATGCACTGATCACGTGGCTATCATGCACTGATCACGTGGCTATCATGCACTGATCACGTGGCTGATCATGCACTGATCACGTAGCTACCATGTACTGTCACGTGACTGATCATGCACTGATCACGTAATTGATCATGCACTGATCACGTGGCTGATCATGCACTGATCACGTGACTGATCATGCACTGATCACGTGACTGATCATGCACTGATCACGTGACTGATCATGCACTGATCACGTGGCTATCATGCACTGATCACGTGGCTGATCATGCACTGATCACGTAGCTATCATGCACTGATCACGTGACTGATCATGCACTGATCACGTAATTGATCATGCGGCTGATCATGCACTGATCACGTGACTGATCATGCACTGATCACGTGACTGATCATGCACTGATCACGTGGCTATCATGCACTGATCACGTGGCTGATCATGCACTGATCATGTAGCTACCATGTACTGGTCACGTGAATGATCATACACCCATCAGGTGACTGATCATGCACTGATCACGTGGCTATCATGCACTGATCACGTGACTGATCATGCACTGATCACGTCTAATCATGCACTGATCACATGACTGCCCATGCACTGATCACGTGGATGATCATACACTAATCATGTGACAGATCATGCACTGATCACGTGGCTGATCATGCACTGATACCGTGACTGAGCATGGACTGATCACATGACTATCATGTAGTGATCACGTGACTTAATGGCGCTGATCATGTGACTGATCATGCACTGATCATGTTTGCTATCATACACTGATCATGTGCCTCTGGAGGCAATAAACAAAGAGCTGAGTAGGCACGAATCAAACAGTCAGCAGGCAATAATCATGGAACTCAGCTGTGAGGAATCATGCTGCTCAGCTGGCAATAATCAAGCAGCTGAGCAGGCAGGAATTACGCAGCACAGCTGGCAATTGTCAAGCAGATGACAGGCAGGAATCGTGCAGCTCAGCTGGCAATTGTCAAGCAGATGAGCAGACAGTAATCACGCAGCTCAGCAGGCCCTGATCACGTGACTGAGCATGCACTGTTCACGTGGCTGATCATACACTGATCACGTGATTGATCATGCACTGATCACTTGGATATCATGCACTGATCACGTGGCTGATCATACACTGTTCACGTGTCTGACCATGCACTGATCACGTGGCTGATCATACACTGCTCACGTAACTGATCATGCACTGATCACGTGGCTATCATGCACTGATCACGTGGCTGATCATGCACTGATCACGTGGCTGATCATGCACTGATCACGTGACTGATCATGCACTGATCACGTGGCTATCATGCACTGATCACGTGGCTGATCATGCACTGATCACGTAGCTATCATGCACTGGTCACGTGACTGATCATGCACTGATCACGTGACTGATCATGCACTGATCACGTGACTATCATGCACTGATCACGTGGCTGATCATGCACTGATCACGTGACTGATCATGCACTGATCACGTGGCTGATCATGCACTGATCACGTGACTGATCATGCACTGATCACGTGGCTATCATGCACTGATCACGTGGCTGATCATGCACTGATCACGTGATGATCATGCACTGATCACGTGACTGATCATGCACTGATCACGTGGCTATCATGCACTGATCACGTGGCTGATCATGCACTGATCACGTGGCTATCATGTACTGGTCACGTGACTGATCATGCACTGATCACGTGACTGATCATGCACTGATCACGTGGCTATCATGCACTGATCACGTGGCTGATCATGCACTGATCACGTGACTGATCATGCACTGATCACGTGACTGATCATGCACTGATCACGTGGCTATCATGCACTGATCACGTGGCTGATCATGCACTGATCACGTGGCTGATCATGCACTGATCACGTGGCTGATCATGCACTGATCACGTGGCTGATCATGCACTGATACCGTGACTGAGCATGGACTGATCACATGACTATCATGTAGTGATCACGTGACTTAATGGCGCTGATCATGTGACTGATCATGCACTGATCATGTTTGCTATCATACACTGATCATGTGCCTCTGGAGGCAATAAACAAAGAGCTGAGTAGGCACGAATCAAACAGTCAGCAGGCAATAATCATGGAACTCAGCTGTGAGGAATCATGCTGCTCAGCTGGCAATAATCAAGCAGCTGAGCAGGCAGGAATTACGCAGCACAGCTGGCAATTGTCAAGCAGATGAGCAGACAGTAATCATGCAGCTCAGCAGGCCCTGATCACGTGACTGAGCATGCACTGATCACGTGGCTGATCATGCACTGATCACGTGACTGATCATGCACTGATCACGTGGATATCATGCACTGATCACGTGGCTGATCATGCACTGATCACGTGTCTGATCATGCACTGATCACGTGGCTGATCATACACTGCTCACGTAACTGATCATGCACTGATCACGTGGCTGATCATGCACTGATCACGTGGCTGATCATGCACTGATCACGTGGCTGATCATGCACTGATCACGTGACTGATCATGCACTGATCACGTGACTGATCATGCACTGATCACGTGGCTATCATGCACTGATCACGTGGCTGATCATGCACTGATCACGCAGCTACCATGCACTGGTCACATGACTGATCATGCACTGATCACGTAACTGATCATGCACTGATCACGTGGCTTATCATGCACTGATCATGTGACTGATCATGTGCTGATCATGTTTGGTGTCATACACTGATCATGTGCATCTGGAGGCAATGAACAAAGAGCTGAGTAGGCAGGAATCAGTCAGCAGACTATAATCATGGAACTCAGCTCTGAGAAATCATGCTGCTCAGCTGGCAATAATCAAGTAGATGAGCAGGCAGGAATTATGCAGCACAGGTGGCAATTGTCAAGCAGATGACAGGCAGGAATCGTGCAGCTCAGCTGGCAATTGTCAAGCAGATGAGCAGACAGTAATCACGCAGCTCAGCAGGCCCTGATCACGTGACTGATCATGCACTGTTCACGTGGCTGATCATACACTGATCACGTGACTGATCATGCACTGATCACGTGATATCATGCACTGATCACGTGGCTGATCATGCACTGATCACGTGGCTGATCATGCACTGATCACGTGACTGATCATGCACTGATCACGTGGCTATCATGCACTGATCACGTGGCTGATCATGCACTGATCACGGGACTGATCATGCACTGATCACGGCACTATCATGCACTGATACATGACTGACATGCACTGATCACGTGATGATCATGCACTGATCACGTGACTGATCATGCACTGATCACGTGACTGATCATGCACTGATCACGTGGCTGATCATGCACTGATCACGTGGCTATCATGCACTGATCACGTGGCTGATCATGCACTGATCACGTAGATACCATGCACTGATCACGTGACTGATCATGCACTGATCACGTGACTGATCATGCACTGATCACGTGGCTGATCATGCACTGATCACGTGGCTGATCATGCACTGATCACGTGGCTATCATGCACTGATCACGTGGCTGATCATACTGATCACGTGGCTGTCATGCACTGATCACGTGGCTGATCATGCACTGATCACGTGACTGATCATGCACTGATCACGTGGCTATCATGCACTGATCACGTGGCTGATCATGCACTGATCACGTAGCTATCATGCACTGATCACGTGACTGATCATGCACTGATCACGTGGCTGATCATGCACTGATCACGTGACTGATCATGCACTGATCACGTGACTGATCATGCACTGATCACGTGGCTATCATGCACTGATCACGTGGCTGATCATGCACTGATCACGTGTCTGATCATGCACTGATCACGTGGCTGATCATGCACTGATCACGTAACTGATCATGCACTGATCACGTGGCTATCATGCACTGATCACGTGGCTGATCATGCACTGATCACGTGGCTGATCACACACTGTCACGTGACTGATCATGCACTGATCACGTGGCACTCATGCACTGATCACGTGGCTGATCATACACTGATCACGTGACTGATCATGCACTGATCACGTGGCTATCATGCACTGATCACGTGGCTGATCATGCAATGATCACGTAGCTACCATATACTGGTCACGTGACTGATCATGCACTGATCACGTGAATGATCATGCACTGATCACGTGACTGATCATGCACTGATCACGTGACTGATCATGCACTGATCACGTGGCTATCATGCACTGATCACGTGGCTGATCATGCATGATCACGTGACTGATCATGCACTGATCACGTGGCTGATCATGCACTGATCACGTGGCTGATCATGCACTGATCACGTGGCTGATCATGCACTGATCACGTAGCTATCATGCACTGATCACGTGACTGATCATGCACTGATCACGTGATTGATCATGCACTGATCACGTGGCTGATCATGCACTGATCACGTGGCTGATCACACACGATCACGTGACTGATCATGCACTGATCACGTGACTGATCATGCACTGATCACGTGGCTATCATGCACTGATCACGTGGCTGATCATGCACTGATCACGTGGCTGATCATGCACTATCACGTGACTGATCATGCACTGATCACGTGGCTATCATGCACTGATCACGTGGCTGATCATGCACTGATCACGTAGCTATCATGCACTGATCACGTGACTGATCATGCACTGATCACGTAATTGATCATGCACTGATCACGTGGCTGATCATGCACTGATCACGTGACTGATCATGCACTGATCACGTGACTGATCATGCACTGATCACGTGGCTATCATGCACTGATCACGTGGCTGATCATGCACTGATCACGTGACTGATCATGCACTGATCACGTGGCTGATCATGCACTGATCACGTGGCTGATCATGCACTGATCACGTGACTGATCATGCACTGATCACGTGGCTATCATGCACTGATCACGTGGCTGATCATGCACTGATCACGTAGCTACCATGCACTGATCACGTGACTGATCATGCACTGATCACGTGGCTGATCATGCACTGATCACGTGACTGATCATGCACTGATCACGTGGCTGATCATGCACTGATCACGTGGCTATCATGCACTGATCACGTGGCTGATCATGCACTGATCACGTAGATATCATGCACTGATCACGTGACTGATCATGCACTGATCACGTGGCTGATCATGCACTGATCACGTGACTGATCATGCACTGATCACGTGACTGATCATGCACTGATCACGTGGATATCATGCACTGATCACGTGGCTGATCATGCACTGATCACGTGTCTGATCATGCACTGATCACGTGGCTGATCATGCACTGATCACGTAACTGATCATGCACTGATCACGTGGCTATCATGCACTGATCACGTGGCTGATCATGCACTGATCACGTGGCTGATCACACACTGTCACGTGACTGATCATGCACTGATCACGTGGCACTCATGCACTGATCACGTGGCTGATCATACACTGATCACGTGACTGATCATGCACTGATCACGTGGCTATCATGCACTGATCACGTGGCTGATCATGCAATGATCACGTAGCTATCATGCACTGGTCACGTGACTGATCATGCACTGATCACGTGAATGATCATGCACTGATCACGTGACTGATCATGCACTGATCACGTGGCTATCATGCACTGATCACGTGGCTGATCATGCACTGATCACGTAGCTACCATGTACTGATCACGTGACTGATCATGCACTGATCACGTGAATGATCATGCACTGATCACGTGACTGATCATGCACTGATCACGTGACTGATCATGCACTGATCACGTGGCTATCATGCACTGATCACGTGGCTGATCATGCAATGATCACGTAGCAACCATGTACTGGTCACGTGACTGATCATGCACTGATCACGTAATTGATCATGCACTGATCACGTGACTGATCATGCACTGATCACGTGGCTGATCACACACTATCACGTGACTGATCATGCACTGATCACGTGGCTATCATGCACTGATCACGTGGCTATCATGCACTGATCACGTGGATATCATGCACTGATCACGTGGCTGATCATGCACTATCACGTGACTGATCATGCACTGATCACGTGGCTATCATGCACTGATCACGTGGCTGATCATGCACTGATCACGTGCTATCATGCACTGTCACGTGACTGATCATGCACTGATCACGTGACTGATCATGCACTGATCACGTGGCTATCATGCACTGATCACGTGGCTGATCATGCACTGATCACGTAGCTATCATGCACTGTCACGTGACTGATCATGCACTGATCACGTGATTGATCATGCACTGATCACGTGGCTATCATGCACTGATCACGTGGCTGATCATGCACTGATCACGTAGCTATCATGCACTGATCACGTGACTGATCATGCACTGATCACGTGACTGATCATGCACTGATCACGTGGCTATCATGCACTGATCACGTGGCTGATCATGCACTGATCACGTGACTGATCATGCACTGATCACGTGGCTGATCATGCACTGATCACGTGGCTGATCATGCACTGATCACGTGGCTATCATGTACTGATCACGTGACTGATCATGCACTGATCACGTGACTGATCATGCACTGATCACGTGGCTGATCATGCACTGATCACGTGACTGATCATGCACTGATCACGTGGCTGATCATGCACTGATCACGTGACTGATCATGCACTGATCACGTGGCTGATCATGCACTGATCACGTGACTGATCATGCACTGATCACGTGACTGATCATGCACTGATCACGTGGCTATCATGCACTGATCACGTGGCTGATCATGCACTGATCACACAGCTACCATGCACTGATCACGTGACTGATCATGCACTGATCACGTGATTGATCATGCACTGATCACGTGGCTTATCATGCATTGATCATGTGACTGATCATGTGCTGATCATGTTTGCTGTCATACACTGATCATGTGCCTCTGGAGGCAATGAACAAAGAGCTGAGTAGGCACGAATCAGTCAGCAGGCAATAATCATGGAACTCAGCTGTGAGGAATCATGCTGCTCAGCTGGCAATAATCAAGCAGCTGAGCAGGCAGGAATTATGCAGCACAGCTGGCAATTGTCAAGCAGATGACAGGCAGGAATCGTGCAGCTCAGCTGGCAATTGTCAAGCAGATGAGCAGACAGTAATCACGCAGCTCAGCAGGCCCTGATCACGTGACTGAGCATGCACTGTTCACGTGGCTGATCATACACTGATCACGTGATGATCATGCACTGATCACGTGATTCATGCACTGATCACGTGGCTGATCATGCACTGATCACGTGGCTGATCATGCACTGATCACGTGACTGATCATGCACTGATCACGTGGCTATCATGCACTGATCACGTGGCTGATCATGCACTGATCACGGGACTGATCATGCACTGATCACGTGCACTATCATGCACTGATACATGACTCACATGCACTGATCACGTGATGATCATGCACTGATCACGTGACTGATCATGCACTGATCACGTGACTGATCATGCACTGATCACGTGGCTGATCATGCACTGATCACGTGGCTATCATGCACTGCTCACGTGGCTGATCATGCAATGATCACGTAGCTACCATGTACTGTCACGTGACTGATCATGCACTGATCACGTAATTGATCATGCACTGATCACGTGGCTGATCATGCACTGATCACGTGGCTGATCATGCACTGATCACGTGGCTATCATGCACTGATCACGTGGCTGATCATACTGATCACGTGGCTGTCATGCACTGATCACGTGGCTGATCATGCACTGATCACGTGACTGATCATGCACTGATCACGTGACTGATCATGCACTGATCACGTGGCTGATCATGCACTGATCACGTGACTGATCATGCACTGATCACGTGGCTGATCATGCACTGATCACGTGACTGATCATGCACTGATCACGTGGCTATCATGCACTGATCACGTGGCTGATCATGCACTGATCACGTGGCTGATCATGCACTGATCACGTGACTGATCATGCACTGATCACGTGGCTGATCATGCACTGATCACGTGACTGATCATGCACTGATCACGTGACTGATCATGCACTGATCACGTGACTGATCATGCACTGATCACGTGGCTATCATGCACTGATCACGTGGCTATCATGCACTGATCACGTGGCTGATCATGCACACGATCACGTGACTGATCATGCACTGATCACGTGGCTATCATGCACTGATCACGTGGCTATCATGCACTGATCACGTGGCTGATCATGCACTGATCACGTAGCTATCATGCACTGATCACGTGACTGATCATGCACTGATCACGTGGCTATCATGCACTGATCACGTGGCTGATCATGCACTGATCACGTGGCTACCATGCACTGGTCACATGACTGATCATGCACTGATCACATGATTGATCATGCACTGATCACGTGGCTTATCATGCACTGATCATGTGACTGATCATGTGCTGATCATGTTTGGTGTCATACACTGATCATGTGCCTCTGGAGGCAATGAACAAAGAGCTGAGTAGGCACGAATCAGTCAGCAGGCAATAATCATGGAACTCAGCTCTGAGAATCATGCTGCTCAGCTGGCAATAATCAAGCAGCTGAGCAGGCAGGAATTACGCAGCACAGCTGGCAATTGTCAAGCAGATGACAGGCAGGAATCGTGCAGCTCAGCTGGCAATTGTCAAGCAGATGAGCAGACAGTAATCACGCAGCTCAGCAGGCCCTGATCACGTGACTGAGCATGCACTGTTCACGTGGCTGATCACACACTGATCACGTGACTGATCATGCACTGATCATGTGACTGATCATGCACTGATCACGTGGCTATCATGCACTGATCACGTGGCTGATCATGCACTGATCACGGGACTGATCATGCACTGATCACGGGCTATCATGCACTGACTACATGACTGACATGCACTGATCACGTGGCTGATCATGCACTGATCACGTGACTGATCATGCACTGATCACGTGGCTGATCATGCACTGATCACGTGGCTATCATGCACTGATCACGTGACTGATCATGCAATGATCACGTAGCTACCATGTACTGGTCACGTGACTGATCATGCACTGATCACGTGACTGATCATGCACTGATCACGTGGCTGATCATGCACTGATCACGTGGCTGATCATGCACTGATCACGTGACTGATCATGCACTGATCACGTGACTGATCATGCACTGATCACGTGGCTATCATGCACTGATCACGTGGCTGATCATGCACTGATCACGTGCCTGATCATGCACTGATCACGTGGCTGATCATGCACTGATCACGTGACTGATCATGCACTGATCACGTGACTGATCATGCACTGATCACGTGGCTATCATGCACTGATCACGTGGCTGATCATGCATGATCACGCAGCTACCATGTACTGGTCACATGACTGATCATGCACTGATCACGTGACTGATCATGCACTGATCACGTGGCTATCATGCACTGACACGTGGCTGATCATGCAATGATCACGTAGCTACCATGTACTGGTCACGTGACTGATCATGCACTGATCACGTGACTGATCATGCACTGATCACGTGGCTATCATGCACTGATCACGTGGCTGATCATGCACTGATCACGTGGCTGACACACTGATCACGTGACTATCATGCACTGATCACGTGGCATCATGCACTGATCACGTGGCTGATCATGCACTGATCACGTGACTGATCATGCACTGATCACGTGGCTATCATGCACTGATCACGTGGCTGTCATGCAATGATCACGTAGCTACCATGCACTGATCACGTGACTGATCATGCACTGATCACGTAAATGATCATGCACTGATCACGTGACTGATCATGCACTGATCACGTGACTGATCATGCACTGATCACGTGGCTGATCATGCACTGATCACGTGACTGATCATGCACTGATCACGTGACTGATCATGCACTGATCACGTGACTGATCATGCACTGATCACGTGGCTATCATGCACTGATCACGTGGCTATCATGCACTGATCACGTGGCTGATCACACACTATCACGTGACTGATCATGCACTGATCACGTGGCTGATCATGCACTGATCACGTGGCTATCATGCACTGATCACGTGGCTGATCATGCACTGATCACGTGGCTGATCATGCACTGATCACGTGACTGATCATGCACTGATCACGTGGCTGATCATGCACTGATCACGTGACTGATCATGCACTGATCACGTGACTGATCATGCACTGATCACGTGACTGATCATGCACTGATCACGTGGCTATCATGCACTGATCACGTGGCTGATCATGCACTGATCACGTAGCTATCATGCACTGATCACGTGACTGATCATGCACTGATCACGTGGCTGATCATGCACTGATCACGTGGCTGATCATGCAATGATCACGTGCTACCATGTACTGATCACGTGACTGATCATGCACTGATCACGTAATTGATCATGCACTGATCACGTGGCTGATCATGCACTGATCACGTGGCTGATCATGCACTGATCACGTGACTGATCATGCACTGATCACGTGACTGATCATGCACTGATCACGTGGCTATCATGCACTGATCACGTGGCTGATCATGCACTGATCACGTGCCTGATCATGCACTGATCACGTGGCTGATCATGCACTGATCACGTGACTGATCATGCACTGATCACGTGGCTATCATGCACTGATCACGTGGCTGATCATGCATGATCACGTAGCTACCATGTACTGGTCACGTGACTGATCATGCACTGATCACGTGGCTATCATGCACTGATCACGAGACTGATCATGCACTGATCACGTCTATATCATGCACTGATCACATGACTGCCCATGCACTGATCACGTGGATGATCATACACTGATCATGTGACAGATCATGCACTGATCACGTGGCTGATCATGCACTGATACCGTGACTGAGCATGGACTGATCACATGACTATCATGTAGTGATCACGTGACTTAATGGCGCTGATCATGTGACTGATCATGCTGATCATGTTTGCTATCATACACTGATCATGTGCCTCTGGAGGCAATAAACAAAGAGCTGAGTAGGCACGAATCAAACAGTCAGCAGGCAATAATCATGGAACTCAGCTGTGAGGAATCATGCTGCTCAGCTGGCAATAATCAAGCAGCTGAGCAGGCAGGAATTACGCAGCACAGCTGGCAATTGTCAAGCAGATGACAGGCAGGAATCGTGCAGCTCAGCTGGCAATTGTCAAGCAGATGAGCAGACAGTAATCACGCAGCTCAGCAGGCCCTGATCACGTGACTGAGCATGCACTGTTCACGTGGCTGATCATACACTGATCACGTGATTGATCATGCACTGATCACTTGGATATCATGCACTGATCACGTGGCTGATCATACACTGTTCACGTGTCTGACCATGCACTGATCACGTGGCTGATCATACACTGCTCACGTAACTGATCATGCACTGATCACGTGGCTATCATGCACTGATCACGTGGCTGAACATGCACTGTTCACGTGGCTGATCACACACCTGTCACGTGACATATCATGCACTGATCACGTGGCACTCATGCACTGATCACGTGGCTGATCATACTCTGCTCACGTAACTGATCATGCACACATCACGTGGCTATCATGCACTGCTCACGTGGCTCGTCATGGAATGATCACGTAGCTACCATATACTGGTCACGTGACTGATCATGCACAGATCACGTAAATGATCATGCACTGTTCACGTGACTGATCATGTACTGATCACGTGACTGATCATGCACTGATCACGTGGCTATCATGCACTGCTCACGTGGCTGATCATGCAATGATCACGTAGCAACCATGTACTGGTCACGTGACTGATCATGCACTGATCACGTAATTGATCCTGCACTGATCACGTGGCTCATCATGCACTGATCACGTGGCTGATCACACACGTATCACGTGACTGATCATGCACTGATCACGTGGCTATCATGCACTGATCACGTGGCTATCATGCACTGATCACGTGGATATCATGCACTGATCACGTGGCTGATCACACACTATCACGTGACTGATCATGCACTGATCACGTGGCTATCATGCACTGATCACGTGGCTGATCATGCACTGATCACGTAGCTACCATGTACTGGTCACGTGACTGATCATGCACTGATCACGTGACTGATCATGCACTGATCACGTGGCTGATCATGCACTGATCACGTGGCTATCATGCACTGATCACGTGGCTGATCATGCACTGATCACGCAGGTACCATGCACTGATCACGTGACTGATCATGCACTGATCACGTGGCTGATCATGCACTGATCACGTGACTGATCATGCACTGATCACGTGACTGATCATGCACTGATCACGTGGCTATCATGCACTGATCACGTGGCTGATCATGCACTGATCACGCAGCTATCATGCACTGTCACGTGACTGATCATGCACTGATCACGTGGCTGATCATGCACTGATCACGTGACTGATCATGCACTGATCACGTGACTGATCATGCACTGATCACGTGGCTATCATGCACTGATCACGTGGCTGATCATGCACTGATCACGTGGCTGATCATGCACTGATCACGTGACTGATCATGCACTGATCACGTGACTGATCATGCACTGATCACGTGACTATCATGCACTGATCACGTGGCTGATCATGCACTGATCACGTGGCTGATCATGCACTGATCACGTGACTGATCATGCACTGATCACGTGGCTATCATGCACTGATCACGTGACTGATCATGCACTGATCACGTGGCTGATCATGCACTGATCACGTGGCTATCATGCACTGATCACGTGGCTGATCATGCACTGATACCGTGACTGAGCATGGACTGATCACATGACTATCATGTAGTGATCACGTGACTTAATGGCGCTGATCATGTGACTGATCATGCGCTGATCATGTTTGCTATCATACACTGATCATGTGCCTCTGGAGGCAATAAACAAAGAGCTGAGTAGGCATGAATCAAACAGTCAGCAGGCAATAATCATGGAACTCAGCTGTGAGGAATCATGCTGCTCAGCTGGCAATAATCAAGCAGCTGAGCAGGCAGGAACGCAGCACAGCTGGCAATTGTCAAGCAGATGACAGGCAGGAATCATGCAGCTCAGCTGGCAATTGTCAAGCAGATGAGCAGACAGTAATCACGCAGCTCAGCAGGCCCTGATCACGTGACTGAGCATGCACTGTTCACGTGGCTGATCATACACTGATCACGTGATTGATCATGCACTGATCACGTGGATATCATGCACTGATCACGTGGCTGATCATACACTGATCACGTGTCTGATCATGCACTGATCACGTGGCTGATCACACTGATCACGTGACTGATCATGCACTGATCACGTGGCTGATCATGCACTGATCACGTGGCTGATCATGCACTGATCACGTGGCTATCATGCACTGATCACGTGACTGATCATGCACTGATCACGTAATTGATCATGCACTGATCACGTGGCTGATCATGCACTGATCACGTGACTGATCATGCACTGATCACGTGACTGATCATGCACTGATCACGTGGCTATCATGCACTGATCACGTGGCTGATCATGCACTGATCACGCAGCTACCATGTACTGGTCACGTGACTGATCATGCACTGATCACGTAACTGATCATGCACTGATCACGTGGCTTATCATGCACTGATCATGTGACTGATCATGCACTGATCATGTTTGGTGTCATACACTGATCATGTGCATCTGGAGGCAATGAACAAAGAGCTGAGTAGGCAGGAATCAGTCAGCAGGCTATAATCATGGAACTCAGCTCTGAGAAATCATGCTGCTCAGCTGGCAATAATCAAGTAGATGAGCAGGCAGGAATTATGCAGCACAGGTGGCAATTGTCAAGGAGATGACAGGCAGGAATCACGCAGCTCAGCATGCACTGATCACGTGACTGATCATGCACTGATCACGTGGCTATCATGCACTGATCACGTGGCTGATCATGCACTGATCACGTGACTGATCATGCACTGATCACGTGACTATCATGCACTGATCACATGACTGATCATGCACTGATCACGTGCTGATCATGCACTGATCACGGACTGATCATGCACTGATCACGTGACTGATCATGCACTGATCACGTGGCTGATCATGCACTGATCACGTGGCTATCATGCACTGATCACGTGGCTGATCATGCACTGATCACGTAGCTATCATGCACTGATCACGTGACTGATCATGCACTGATCACGTGGCTGATCATGCACTGATCACGTGACTGATCATGCACTGATCACGTGACTGATCATGCACTGATCACGTGGATATCATGCACTGATCACGTGGCTGATCATGCACTGATCACGTGGCTGATCATGCACTGATCACGTGGCTGATCATGCACTGATCACGTGACTGATCATGCACTGATCACGTGGCTATCATGCACTGATCACGTGGCTGATCATGCACTGATCACGTGGCTGATCACACACTGTCACGTGACTGATCATGCACTGATCACGTGGCACTCATGCACTGATCACGTGGCTGATCATACACTGATCACGTGACTGATCATGCACTGATCACGTGGCTATCATGCACTGATCACGTGGCTGATCATGCAATGATCACGTAGCTACCATGCACTGTCACGTGACTGATCATGCACTGATCACGTGAATGATCATGCACTGATCACGTGACTGATCATGCACTGATCACGTGGCTATCATGCACTGATCACGTGGCTGATCATGCAATGATCACGTAGCAACATGTACTGGTCACGTGACTGATCATGCACTGATCACGTAATTGATCATGCACTGATCACGTGACTGATCATGCACTGATCACGTGGCTGATCACACTGTATCACGTGACTGATCATGCACTGATCACGTGGCTATCATGCACTGATCACGTGGCTATCATGCACTGATCACGTGGATATCATGCACTGATCACGTGGCTGATCACACGTATCACGTGACTGATCATGCACTGATCACGTGGCTATCATGCACTGATCACGTGGCTATCATGCACTGATCACGTGGCTGATCATGCACTGATCACGTAGCTATCATGCACTGTCACGTGACTGATCATGCACTGATCACGTAATTGATCATGCACTGATCACGTGGCTGATCATGCACTGATCACGTGACTGATCATGCACTGATCACGTGACTGATCATGCACTGATCACGTGACTGATCATGCACTGATCACGTGGCTATCATGCACTGATCACGTGGCTGATCATGCACTGATCACGTGGCTATCATGCACTGATCACGTGACTGATCATGCACTGATCACGTAATTGATCATGCGGCTGATCATGCACTGATCACGTGACTGATCATGCACTGATCACGTGACTGATCATGCACTGATCACGTGGCTATCATGCACTGATCACGTGGCTGATCATGCACTGATCATGTAGCTACCATGTACTGGTCACGTGAATGATCATACACCCATCAGGTGACTGATCATGCACTGATCACGTGGCTATCATGCACTGATCACGTGACTGATCATGCACTGATCACGTCTAATCATGCACTGATCACATGACTGCCCATGCACTGATCACGTGGATGATCATACACTAATCATGTGACAGATCATGCACTGATCACGTGGCTGATCATGCACTGATACCGTGACTGAGCATGGACTGATCACATGACTATCATGTAGTGATCACGTGACTTAATGGCGCTGATCATGTGACTGATCATGCACTGATCATGTTTGCTATCATACACTGATCATGTGCCTCTGGAGGCAATAAACAAAGAGCTGAGTAGGCACGAATCAAACAGTCAGCAGGCAATAATCATGGAACTCAGCTGTGAGGAATCATGCTGCTCAGCTGGCAATAATCAAGCAGCTGAGCAGGCAGGAATTACGCAGCACAGCTGGCAATTGTCAAGCAGATGACAGGCAGGAATCGTGCAGCTCAGCTGGCAATTGTCAAGCAGATGAGCAGACAGTAATCACGCAGCTCAGCAGGCCCTGATCACGTGACTGAGCATGCACTGTTCACGTGGCTGATCATACACTGATCACGTGATTGATCATGCACTGATCACTTGGATATCATGCACTGATCACGTGGCTGATCATACACTGTTCACGTGTCTGATCATGCACTGATCACGTGGCTGATCATACACTGATCACGTAACTGATCATGCACTGATCACGTGGCTATCATGCACTGATCACGTGGCTGATCATGCACTGATCACGGCTGATCATGCACTGATCACGTGACTGATCATGCACTGATCACGTGGCTATCATGCACTGATCACGTGGCTGATCATGCACTGATCACGTAGCTATCATGCACTGATCACGTGACTGATCATGCACTGATCACGTGACTGATCATGCACTGATCACGTGACTATCATGCACTGATCACGTGGCTGATCATGCACTGATCACGTGGCTGATCATGCACTGATCACGTGGCTGATCATGCACTGATCACGTGACTGATCATGCACTGATCACGTGGCTATCATGCACTGATCACGTGGCTGATCATGCACTGATCACGTGCTGATCATGCACTGATCACGTGACTGATCATGCACTGATCACGTGGCTGATCATGCACTGATCACGTGGCTGATCATGCACTGATCACGTAGCTATCATGTACTGATCACGTGACTGATCATGCACTGATCGTGACTGATCATGCACTGATCACGTGGCTATCATGCACTGATCACGTGGCTGATCATGCACTGATCACGTGACTGATCATGCACTGATCACGTGACTGATCATGCACTGATCACGTGGCTATCATGCACTGATCACGTGGCTGATCATGCACTGATCACGTGGCTATCATGCACTGATCACGTGGCTATCATGCACTGATCACGTGGCTGATCATGCACTGATACGTGACTGATCATGCACTGATCACATGACTATCATGCACTGATCACGTGACTTAATGCACTGATCATGTGACTGATCATGCACTGATCATGTTTGCTATCATACACTGATCATGTGCCTCTGGAGGCAATAAACAAAGAGCTGAGTAGGCACGAATCAAACAGTCAGCAGGCAAAATCATGGAACTCAGCTGTGAGGAATCATGCTGCTCAGCTGGCAATAATCAAGCAGCTGAGCAGGCAGGAATTACGCAGCACAGCTGGCAATTGTCAAGCAGATGAGCAGACAGTAATCACGCAGCTCAGCAGGCCCTGATCACGTGACTGAGCATGCACTGTTCACGTGGCTGATCATACACTGATCACGTGACTGATCATGCACTGATCACGTGGATATCATGCACTGATCACGTGGCTGATCATACACTGATCACGTGTCTGATCATGCACTGATCACGTGGCTGATCATACACTGCTCACGTAACTGATCATGCACTGATCACGTGGCTGATCATGCACTGATCACGTGGCTGATCATGCACTGATCACGTGGCTGATCATGCACTGATCACGTGACTGATCATGCACTGATCACGTGACTGATCATGCACTGATCACGTGGCTATCATGCACTGCTCACGTGGCTGATCATGCACTGATCACGCAGCTACCATGTACTGGTCACATGACTGATCATGCACTGATCACGTAACTGATCATGCACTGATCACGTGGCTTATCATGCACTGATCATGTGACTGATCATGTGCTGATCATGTTTGGTGTCATACACTGATCATGTGCCTCTGGAGGCAATGAACAAAGAGCTGAGTAGGCAGGAATCAGTCAGCAGGCTATAATCATGGAACTCAGCTCTGAGAAATCATGCTGCTCAGCTGGCAATAATCAAGTAGCTGAGCAGGCAGGAATTATGCAGCACAGGTGGCAATTGTCAAGCAGATGACAGGCAGGAATCGTGCAGCTCAGCTGGCAATTGTCAAGCAGATGAGCAGACAGTAATCACGCAGCTCAGCAGGCCCTGATCACGTGACTGAGCATGCACTGTTCACGTGGCTGATCACACACTGATCACGTGACTGATCATGCACTGATCACGTGGATATCATGCACTGATCACGTGGCTGATCATGCACTGATCACGTGGCTGATCATGCACTGATCACGTGACTGATCATGCACTGATCACGTGGCTATCATGCACTGATCACGTGGCTGATCATGCACTGATCACGGGACTGATCATGCACTGATCACGGCACTATCATGCACTGACACATGACTCACATGCACTGATCACGTGATGATCATGCACTGATCACGTGACTGATCATGCACTGATCACGTGACTGATCATGCACTGATCACGTGGCTGATCATGCACTGATCACGTGGCTATCATGCACTGATCACGTGGCTGATCATGCACTGATCACGTAGCTATCATGTACTGATCACGTGACTGATCATGCACTGATCACGTAACTGATCATGCACTGATCACGTGGCTGATCATGCACTGATCACGTGGCTGATCATGCACTGATCACGTGGCTATCATGCACTGATCACGTGGCTGATCATACTGATCACGTGGCTGTCATGCACTGATCACGTGGCTGATCATGCACTGATCACGTGACTGATCATGCACTGATCACGTGGCTATCATGCACTGATCACGTGGCTGATCATGCACTGATCACGTAGCTATCATGCACTGATCACGTGACTGATCATGCACTGATCACGTGGCTGATCATGCACTGATCACGTGGCTGATCATGCACTGATCACGTGACTGATCATGCACTGATCACGTGGCTATCATGCACTGATCACGTGGCTGATCATGCACTGATCACGTGGCTGATCATGCACTGATCACGTGGCTGATCATGCACTGATCACGTAACTGATCATGCACTGATCACGTGGCTATCATGCACTGATCACGTGGCTGATCATGCACTGATCACGTGGCTGATCATGCACTGATCACGTGACTGATCATGCACTGATCACGTGGCATCATGCACTGATCACGTGGCTGATCATACACTGATCACGTGACTGATCATGCACTGATCACGTGGCTATCATGCACTGATCACGTGGCTGATCATGCAATGATCACGTAGCTATCATGCACTGATCACGTGACTGATCATGCACTGATCACGTGACTGATCATGCACTGATCACGTGACTGATCATGCACTGATCACGTGGCTGATCATGCACTGATCACGTGGCTGATCATGCACTGATCACGTGACTGATCATGCACTGATCACGTGGCTGATCATGCACTGATCACGTGGCTGATCATGCACTGATCACGTGGCTGATCATGCACTGATCACGTGGCTATCATGCACTGATCACGTGACTGATCATGCACTGATCACGTGGCTGATCATGCACTGATCACGTGGCTGATCATGCACTGATCACGTGGCTGATCATGCACTGATCACGTGACTGATCATGCACTGATCACGTGACTGATCATGCACTGATCACGTGGCTGATCATGCACTGATCACGTGGATATCATGCACTGATCACGTGGCTGATCATGCACGATCACGTGACTGATCATGCACTGATCACGTGGCTATCATGCACTGATCACGTGGCTGATCATGCACTGATCACGTAGCTATCATGCACTGATCACGTGACTGATCATGCACTGATCACGTGACTGATCATGCACTGATCACGTGACTGATCATGCACTGATCACGTGACTGATCATGCACTGATCACGTGACTGATCATGCACTGATCACGTGGCTATCATGCACTGATCACGTGGCTGATCATGCACTGATCACGTGACTGATCATGCACTGATCACGTGGCTGATCATGCACTGATCACGTGGCTGATCATGCACTGATCACGTGACTGATCATGCACTGATCACGTGGCTATCATGCACTGATCACGTGGCTGATCATGCACTGATCACGTGGCTATCATGCACTGATCACGTGACTGATCATGCACTGATCACGTGGCTGATCATGCACTGATCACGTGACTGATCATGCACTGATCACGTGGCTGATCATGCACTGATCACGTGGCTATCATGCACTGATCACGTGGCTGATCATGCACTGATCACGTAGCTATCATGCACTGATCACGTGACTGATCATGCACTGATCACGTGGCTGATCATGCACTGATCACGTGACTGATCATGCACTGATCACGTGACTGATCATGCACTGATCACGTGGATATCATGCACTGATCACGTGGCTGATCATGCACTGATCACGTGGCTGATCATGCACTGATCACGTGGCTGATCATGCACTGATCACGTGACTGATCATGCACTGATCACGTGGCTGATCATGCACTGATCACGTGGCTGATCATGCACTGATCACGTGGCTGATCACACACTGATCACGTGACTGATCATGCACTGATCACGTGGCATCATGCACTGATCACGTGGCTGATCATGCACTGATCACGTGACTGATCATGCACTGATCACGTGGCTGATCATGCACTGATCACGTGGCTGATCATGCACTGATCACGTAGCTATCATGCACTGATCACGTGACTGATCATGCACTGATCACGTGACTGATCATGCACTGATCAGTGACTGATCATGCACTGATCACGTGGCTATCATGCACTGATCACGTGGCTGATCATGCACTGATCACGTAGCTATCATGCACTGATCACGTGACTGATCATGCACTGATCACGGCTGATCATGCACTGATCACGTGACTGATCATGCACTGATCACGTGACTGATCATGCACTGATCACGTGGCTATCATGCACTGATCACGTGGCTGATCATGCACTGATCACGTAGCTATCATGCACTGATCACGTGACTGATCATGCACTGATCACGTGGCTGATCATGCACTGATCACGTGACTGATCATGCACTGATCACGTGGCTGATCATGCACTGATCACGTGACTGATCATGCACTGATCACGTGGCTGATCATGCACTGATCACGTGGCTGATCATGCACTGATCACGTGGCTGATCATGCACTGATCACGTGGCTGATCATGCACTGATCACGTGACTGATCATGCACTGATCACGTGGCTATCATGCACTGATCACGTGGCTGATCATGCACTGATCACGTAGCTATCATGCACTGTCACGTGACTGATCATGCACTGATCACGTAACTGATCATGCACTGATCACGTGGCTATCATGCACTGATCACGTGGCTGATCATGCACTGATCACGTGGCTATCATGCACTGTCACGTGACTGATCATGCACTGATCACGTGACTGATCATGCACTGATCACGTGGCTATCATGCACTGATCACGTGGCTGATCATGCACTGATCACGTAGCTATCATGCACTGATCACGTGACTGATCATGCACTGATCACGTGACTGATCATGCACTGATCACGTGGCTATCATGCACTGATCACGTGGCTGATCATGCACTGATCACGTGACTGATCATGCACTGATCACGTGGCTATCATGCACTGATCACGTGGCTGATCATGCACTGATCACGTGGCTGATCATGCACTGATCACGTGACTGATCATGCACTGATCACGTGGCTGATCATGCACTGATCACGTGGCTGATCATGCACTGATCACGTGACTGATCATGCACTGATCACGTGGCTGATCATGCACTGATCACGTGGCTGATCATGCACTGATCACGTGGCTGATCATGCACTGATCACGTGACTGATCATGCACTGATCACGTGACTGATCATGCACTGATCACGTGGCTATCATGCACTGATCACGTGGCTGATCATGCACTGATCACGTGGCTACCATGCACTGATCACGTGACTGATCATGCACTGATCACGTGATTGATCATGCACTGATCACGTGACTATCATGCATTGATCATGTGACTGATCATGTGCTGATCATGTTTGGTGTCATACACTGATCATGTGCCTCTGGAGGCAATGAACAAAGAGCTGAGTAGGCAGGAATCAGTCAGCAGGCAATAATCATGGAACTCAGCTCTGAGAAATCATGCTGCTCAGCTGGCAATAATCAAGTAGCTGAGCAGGCAGGAATTATGCAGCACAGGTGGCAATTGTCAAGCAGATGACAGGCAGGAATCGTGCAGCTCAGCTGGCAATTGTCAAGCAGATGAGCAGACAGTAATCACGCAGCTCAGCAGGCCCTGATCACGTGACTGAGCATGCACTGTTCACGTGGCTGATCACACACTGATCACGTGATGATCATGCACTGATCACGTGGCTGATCATGCACTGATCACGTGGCTGATCATGCACTGATCACGTGGCTGATCATGCACTGATCACGTGACTGATCATGCACTGATCACGTGGCTATCATGCACTGATCACGTGGCTGATCATGCACTGATCACGTGACTGATCATGCACTGATCACGTGCACTATCATGCACTGACACATGACTGATCATGCACTGATCACGTGATGATCATGCACTGATCACGTGACTGATCATGCACTGATCACGTGACTGATCATGCACTGATCACGTGGCTGATCATGCACTGATCACGTGGCTATCATGCACTGATCACGTGGCTGATCATGCACTGATCACGTAGCTATCATGTACTGTCACGTGACTGATCATGCACTGATCACGTAACTGATCATGCACTGATCACGTGGCTGATCATGCACTGATCACGTGGCTGATCATGCACTGATCACGTGGCTATCATGCACTGATCACGTGGCTGATCATGCACTGATCACGTGGCTGATCATGCACTGATCACGTGCTGATCATGCACTGATCACGTGACTGATCATGCACTGATCACGTGACTGATCATGCACTGATCACGTGGCTATCATGCACTGATCACGTGGCTGATCATGCACTGATCACGTGACTGATCATGCACTGATCACGTGGCTGATCATGCACTGATCACGTGACTGATCATGCACTGATCACGTGGCTATCATGCACTGATCACGTGGCTGATCATGCACTGATCACGTGGCTGATCATGCACTGATCACGTGACTGATCATGCACTGATCACGTGGCATCATGCACTGATCACGTGGCTGATCATACACTGATCACGTGGCTGATCATGCACTGATCACGTGGCTATCATGCACTGATCACGTGCTGATCATGCAATGATCACGTAGCTATCATGCACTGATCACGTGACTGATCATGCACTGATCACGTGAATGATCATGCACTGATCAGTGACTGATCATGCACTGATCACGTGACTGATCATGCACTGATCACGTGGCTATCATGCACTGATCACGTGGCTGATCATGCACTGATCACGTAGGACCATGTACTGATCACGTGACTGATCATGCACTGATCACGTGGCTGATCATGCACTGATCACGTGGCTGATCATGCACTGATCACGTGGCTGATCACACATGATCACGTGACTGATCATGCACTGATCACGTGGCTGATCATGCACTGATCACGTGGCTGATCATGCACTGATCACGTGGCTGATCATGCACTGATCACGTGGCTGATCATGCACTGATCACGTGAGCTGATCATGCACTGATCACGTGACTGATCATGCACTGATCACGTGACTGATCATGCACTGATCACGTGGCTATCATGCACTGATCACGTGGCTGATCATGCACTGATCACGTGACTGATCATGCACTGATCACGTGACTGATCATGCACTGATCACGTGGCTATCATGCACTGATCACGTGGCTGATCATGCACTGATCACGTGGCTGATCATGCACTGATCACGTGACTGATCATGCACTGATCACGTGACTGATCATGCACTGATCACGTGACTATCATGCACTGATCACGTGGCTGATCATGCACTGATCACGTGGCTGATCATGCACTGATCACGTGACTGATCATGCACTGATCACGTGGCTGATCATGCACTGATCACGTGGCTGATCATGCACTGATCACGTGGCTATCATGCACTGATCACGTGGCTGATCATGCACTGATCACGTGGCTGATCATGCACTGATCACGTGACTGATCATGCACTGATCACGTGGCTGATCATGCACTGATCACGTGACTGATCATGCACTGATCACGTGACTGATCATGCACTGATCACGTGACTGATCATGCACTGATCACGTGGCTATCATGCACTGATCACGTGGCTGATCATGCACTGATCACGCAGCTATCATGCACTGATCACGTGACTGATCATGCACTGATCACGTGGCTGATCATGCACTGATCACGTGGCTGATCATGCACTGATCACGTGACTGATCATGCACTGATCACGTGGCTGATCATGCACTGATCACGTGGCTATCATGCACTGATCACGTGGCTGATCATGCACTGATCATGTAGCTACCATGTACTGGTCACGTGAATGATCATGCACCTGATCAGGTGACTGATCATGCACTGATCACGTGGCTATCATGCACTGATCACGTGACTGATCATGCACTGATCACGTCTGATCATGCACTGATCACATGACTGATCATGCACTGATCACGTGGATGATCATACACTGATCACGTGACAGATCATGCACTGATCACGTGGCTGATCATGCACTGATACAGTGACTGAGCATGGACTGATCACATGACTATCATGTAGTGATCACGTGACTTAATGGCACTGATCATGTGACTGATCATGCGCTGATCATGTTTGCTATCATACACTGATCATGTGCCTCTGGAGGCAATAAACAAAGAGCTGAGTAGGCACGAATCAAACAGTCAGCAGGCAATAATCATGGAACTCAGCTGTGAGGAATCATGCTGCTCAGCTGGCAATAATCAAGCAGCTGAGCAGGCAGGAATTACGCAGCACAGCTGGCAATTGTCAAGCAGATGACAGGCAGGAATCGTGCAGCTCAGCTGGCAATTGTCAAGCAGATGAGCAGACAGTAATCACGCAGCTCAGCAGGCCCTGATCACGTGACTGAGCATGCACTGTTCACGTGGCTGATCATACACTGATCACGTGACTGATCATGCACTGATCACTTGGATATCATGCACTGATCACGTGGCTGATCATACACTGTTCACGTGTCTGACCATGCACTGATCACGTGGCTGATCATACACTGCTCACGTAACTGATCATGCACTGATCACGTGGCTGATCATGCACTGATCACGTGGCTGATCATGCACTGATCACGTGACTGATCATGCACTGATCACGTGACTGATCATGCACTGATCACATGGCTGATCATGCACTGATCACGTGGCTGATCATGCAATGATCATGTGGCTATCATGCACTGATCACGTGACTGATAATGCACTGATGCGTGACTGATCATGCACTGATCACGTGAATATATGCACTGATCACGTGGCTGATCATGCACTGATCACGTGCCTGATCATGCACTGATCAGGTGACTGATCATGAACTGATCACTTGGCTATCATGCACTGATCACGTGGCTGATCATGCACTGA